>NC_049906.1:11212505-11479297 GCF_001411555.2 Juglans regia | reverse complement strand
TCCATCGAACTACCTTTAGCCTGTGCTGGCTGCCCCAAAGTAAGGTCCAAGGCTGCCGCAACCTCAGGCGTGGGCACTGGCAAGCCACCTTCAACATGGGAACTAAACGGCTCACTAACAAACTCACCTCAACAAAGGTCTGCTCACCCACCAACCCATTCTCTGCCCCGGGCCCCTGCCTCTATGCCCATTTGATCTTCAAAGACCTACCCGCCTTCATGAGGAATGGAGTTCCCATCCCCGCTAAATGACAACGACGTCGGCGAAGGGATGGACACCCTATCCTGATCCATTGGACGAGTCTCACCGCCTATGTTGGTACATGGCAGGGAATGAGAAGAGGAATCTAATCCCACACAGGAGGTCATGCCATCATGTAACGCCCATCCTTGTGGTGGGACTTTTTCCAAAATATTTTTATAAAAAGGACGACGGGAATTACCGCACTGTTTAAAACTTTTCACTTGCATCCCCAGGGTGCGAGATTCCACGTTTATAAATAAAATGTGCTTTGATAATAAAAGAGGGTTATAGCGGAAAACATAAATCTTATAATAAAAAGAGCTCTCGTATGTTTAAAACTCGTGCCTAGACTTCCGTGGTCTTCTCCATGGGCCGTGTCCGTCCCGATCATGCAGTTCCTGTTGGGGAGGGACATGCATAAAAACTAAAATGAGTCGAAAACTCGTAAGCATTACTTCATACAGTTAAAATATAACAACATAGGTTTTCATTCATACATTCATCATTCGAACATACTATTACGTGCGTGCCTACGTGTCTTGTGTGCGTTCATTTGAAAACGTCACTGGACGGGGCTTTTCTTTCAAAAAGGCTTTCCTTTATTTAAAACGTGTCCCCCGTCAGTGCTTTCATTTCTTCAAGAGCCGCTGTACATGGTTTTACTTTTAAAAAGGCTTTCTCGTCGTAAAACGTTTCCCCCGTCAGTGCCTTCATTTCTTAAAGAGTCCGTGCTCTTGTGCTCTTGTGCTCTTGTGCATACATGTGCATTTGTGCGTTCGTGCATGCGTGCATACATCCATTCTTTCTTATCGCTTTCATAGGCCAGTACACACAATTACGCCCCGTGTGTTTGGGGTTAGCGGTCTTCCTTTGGACCCGGATTCCGCCCGTGGCCACGGGTTGGGAACCCCTTTTCATAGGGGCAGTACTGGGTGCACTTCCAGCACTACTTACCCGACATTGCAATCTGCCCATTCATCAGTACCCTTTCATTCATGTCATGTGGCTGTTACGTGTCTTCATACATTCATGCTTTCATTTCTTTCTTTCTTACTTTTCATTCATTCGTTCATGTCAGCTCGAAAGAGCTGAAACTTTCGTTCAGTTCGTTCTTTAATTTAACAGTCCTTTCTTTTTATGAGAAAACATTTCTTTTCGTGAGAAAATATTGTTTGGGGTGTGAGCCCGAAAATGGTCTTTTCGTCTTTCAGTTCATTTAAGTTCTATCCTCTCTTTAACAGTTCGTTCGTGGAAAACTTCGTTTAAGAACATACATGGGCTTAAGCGTCAGCTTTCGTGGCATCTCATAAGCGTCACCTTGAACGTTGTCAATCATGGCATCCATGAGTGTTACCTCGTGGCGCACATGAGAGCGTTGGTTCGTAGGATTCACAAAAGCATCCGCTTTCATGCATCTTCATCAGTTTATGGATTTTTCTTAGAAAATACATACAATAGATACAATGTATAGTCATCCATTCACATGCGTACAATTAATACTTTGGGTGCGTAAACAGAGGCTGCCAAGGAGGGGCCGTACATACTTATACTTTTGAACATTTAGCATTTTCTTTCTTAAAACGTCTTTAGTCTTTTCGTGAGCATCTTAAGGAAAAATGTTTCTTGTATCTTTGAATACTCTAGAAGAGTATGAACGTAACACTTACCTGGACTCCATGCTACTTGCATGTCATTCAGTCCATTCATGTGCATGTCAGATGGCAACCTACATGCATACACATAACCTTAGTATCATTCTCTATCTAATGCATAAGTAACTTTAACTATAAATAGAATTACGCTATACTTAGAACACTCTCCTTCTATCCCGTGCACTTATGTGCCCTTCACTATGTTAAATCCTTCAGGGACCACTTACGATCACCACAACTTCGAACTCAAAGTCTTGTCTCGAGTGCTCATCCACTAAAGTGAACCCATTATTCACCTTAGGATTAAGACACTAAGACATTCGTCTTACTCTTCTTACAACCACATTCGATGCATGATTCCGACCGATTGAATCACACATCTCAATCCTAACGATGCATCTGTCACTACCTTCATGCATCTTGGCCCACACTAAATCCACATTCCCATCCATACAAGACACATGGCTCTAAGCCAACTCTAAGGCATAAGCACCGTGCAACTATGCTCATGACAGATTACCCATTACATATGGTGAATCCGTCCAGCACGTGTCTCTCACCATGTTACACAAGTACCTTACCCCTTTATCACCTAAGATCAACGTATATAACACGTTGATCACCTACTCGTAGGGACAAGGGCCATACTCCGATACCAATCTTCTCTTAACCCGGCTAGCATGACTCTTCACCCTACCCGTCCCTTTTGACAGTTCATCATAACACTTAACACGACAAGACTCCATTCATAACTACGTTTCATGTCACGTTATATAGCCCGAGATTGCTCCAGAGCTACACTGTGACCTTGTCGTGCTACCCAACATTCTACTGCATCAACTCTTGACTCATCACGAGTACGGTTCCTCACATACTCCCGTCACGTTCCCGTTATGCCATTTCTACACGTTAACACTTCACCCATCATAAGCATGACTTCCAATAACCACGTCACGAAGTGACGTTGCCCAGTCATGCTTCCGCTGCGTACTCTTACACTTGTTCTACTACTTTGCCCATCACAGGCACGACTGTCAGTAGTCATGTCACTTCGTGACATTCCTCAGTCATGCTTCCGCTGCGCACTCTTATACTTGTTCTGATACTTCACGCATACTCCTGGCCATAAGTCTATCACAGTGACACCTGTCACCTCGAACTATAGGCTACGCCATAACTACTTCGGGACACTGTTCCACAGTTCCCGACACTATCCATCACGTTCCATGCCCATCAATCACATAACCATCCTTATCTCTACGACACACCACACGGAGTGTCACTGCTACGTGGAGTACACTCCACGTATACTCCCTTCATACATACCACATCACCACTATGGCATACTTGTCATATGGTACATCACTCCTCCACATGGTGTACGTTACACTCGTACTCCCTTTACATACGCTCCATCACCACTATGGCATACACGCCATATGGTGCATCACCCATCATATAGAGTACATTTCACATGTACTCCATCCATACACATCACATCACCACTATGGCATACCAGCTGTAACGCCTTGACCACGAGGGTCCGGAGAGTTAACTCATATCACCTAAAAATCATTTCCAAATAATATTTTTAAAATAAACCAGAGTCTCCATAACATATTAACCTATTCGTTCAACACAAATATCCATGTTCCTACATAAGGGCACATCAGTGGTGTCTCGTTGATATACATAAACGTTTCCACAAAGACTAGAAATATTCATTACTCAACATACCAAAGTCACATAAAATATCAACGCTACCAAAAGACACTCCACAAGTCATTGTACCCTAAGGCACTTAGTCTTCTATGATCCACAAAACTTGCAAGTACTCCCTATTCCTGATTCTCAGTTGTTGCATCAAAATTATCTTAAACACATTATGGAGATAAGGGGTGAGTTATCAACAACACAGTAAGCAGAGAACATATACTAGTATGCAAATATGAGCATTTACAGATTTCAGAATGCAGAACAAAACACTTTATTTTCAAAATGCAAAGTCAGAATATGTTATCAAAAATATCAGAGCGAAAGTTCAAAAATATTCTTATTCAAATTCTTTTGGCATAGCATAACTGATCGCCATCGTACCAGAGCATAATATCGCATCAGAGGCCATGTTTAACCCCCGTGGTAGGGTTGTGCAAACCCTGGTAGATAACCGAGCAAAAACAGAATGTGAATCTTCCCCTTATTTATTCTCGGAGCCCCGAGTGTGCACACAGGGAAGACCACCAGAAAACCACTTTGTTTTCAAAGTGGGTGCACCAGAAACAGAACAGTTGGTACCAACCCAAACAGAAGCCACTATTAGCACCCGTGGTAGGTCAAATAGGTCACCATCCACAAACCACATCCCGATTCAGAATATCATGCCAAAAGTTTTCAGAAATCACATCATATCAGAATACGGAACACCTTCAGAATAGAACAGAGTTTTCAGAAATCATATCATATCAGAGTACAAACCATCTTCAGAACAGAACAGAGTTTTCAGAAATCACAAAACATAATTTTATGCACAAATTTTCATATTCACTCTTTTTTTCACAATTTATAAGCAAAATGCAAAATAGCTCATGTCTATACCAGTCATGCTAGAAAATACTTTATTCTTAAACAGAATCTCATGAGTAATGCATAACAAATAACTGAGGTAGTTCAAATATATTTTCAAAACAAAACATGTTTATTTTCAAAAATCAACCTCAGTCCATTTCATTTTTATGCAAATCTAGCATAGGAATCCCGCTTACCTGGGCTTCTTAGCTTTTTTTTCAAAAATTTCCTCAACAAAGCCGAACAAGCTTAATCGTCACCTATAAAATAATCACGTAGATTTTCATAAATTTCTATTCAATATCGTATTTCGATATTTAAACCTAAAATGCTAAAAGAACCTATTTTAAATCCTCAAAACCTAAAATTCTCATAATTCCTAAAATACCATCATTTTCTAAAACCATCAATATCCACTTAGTCGAATTCGCACCGAATAAGAAATTTAAATCAAACAAGTATTAAAATAATTACAAAACTCAATAAAATGATTATTAAAATATTATTTATACAAAAATAATTATTTTATGAGACATCAAACAAAACCCATTTAAACATAAATCCAAAAATATCACTCATCCGAAAACATATATCTAGTACATACACTAAGGGTAAACTGATAATTGTACTCATTTATTAGTTAACAATTTACATATATATACATATATATATATATATAACTTATGAGGGAAAACTAGCAGTGAACGGAAACAGAAACACAAATAACAGAAGTAACGACGGCAGGGCTTACACCAGGAGAAGTTAGGGGCCGCGTGCGACGGCTGGGCTGGAAATACCAAGGTGGCACGGCTGTTGAGCTGGGGCAGGCGTGTGGTGGCAAAGCTGCCTATGTTGGGTGGCAAAAGTGAGAGAGAGGCAGAGAGAGATGAGCGGGAGGGAGTGCGAGAGAGAGTGGAGAGAAATGAGAGAGTAACCGAGAGGGGTACTCACCGTGAGGGGGTTGTTACCGGCTGAGGTGGCCTGAGGGTGTCCGACGACCCTTTTCCGTGCGAGTGGCGACGACTTGGAGGGGCTGGTGCGGTGTGGTGCAGTGCAGTGGTTTGGTGGATGGATCTCTATTTCGGGTGGCTAAAAACAGGGGAGTTCCGTGGCTTACTGAGGTGGTTTTTACACGGAGAGGGTGGTGGCGCACAGCTTGGGTGATGGACTATGAGAGGCGGAGGAACCGGCGCGAACTGTGTTTGGTGGAGTTACGACTCGTGGACTGGCTTTGGGTGTGGCGATTTACTGGATGCAAACCAAGCTCTTCAGTTGGTGTTTTACGGAGAAGGTGGTTCTTCAGTGGCTGGCTGTGGTCTGTACTGAGGTTGGGGGTGGAAGCTCAGATGAGTTTAAATGGCTGAAAGCATGAAGAGAGGCGCTGAGGATGCTTAACACATATATATAATATATATAAATAGTAAGGAGATAAGAAACCTAGAGGAGAGAGGATGGGAACACTTCATGAAAAAAGGAAAATGGACACAAACTTAGCGATGGTGTCTAGAAAACAATTCCACGGACCGGTTTCTTACGTCTAAAAAGAAAAGAAAAGAAAATAACATAACATAACATAAAGTAAAAAAATAAAAAATAAAATATATACTTAGGACCATGTCTTGGACCCTTAACGAGATTATTGCATGGCTTTAATCTAAAGTTTTGGATCTATACTCAACCTAAAATAAATACACTTATCCCATAAATTTTCTAATGAACATCCACTTGATCCATTAAAGACTTTAAAACCTAATTATCAACCTATTAAAAGAAAAATTTTATACCACCAAAAATATCTTAGGCACAAACTCTCTTCTAAAAATTTTACTCATAATCCCGAACGATATATTTTTTTTTTTTTTATAAACCCAAAACATTCTGTAAAGTAGTTTGGCTGGACTGGGTGTTACACCCGCCATATGGTACATCACTATATCACATAGAGTACACTCCCCGTATACTCCCTTCATACACACTACGACACATCACCATTGTGGCATCCCTACCATATGGTGCATCACTCCACCACATAGAGTACATTCCACATGTACTCCCCACATACATACCACATCACCACTATGGCATACCTGCCATATGGTGTATCACCATATCACATGGAGTACACTCCCCGTATACTCCCTTCATACACACTACGACACATCACCACTATGGCATACTCGCCATATGGTACGTCACTCCACTACATAGAATACACTCTACACATACTCCATGCATGTTACGCCACATCACCACTATGGCATACACGCCATATGGTGCATCTCACCATCTCATGGAGTACATTCCACATGTACACCCCACATATACAACACATCACATCACCATTATGGCATACACGTCATATGGTGCATCGTCCACCACATAGAATACATTCCACATGTACTCCTCTTACACGCAATACGCCACTGAGTACACTCCACTTGTACTCATCTCGTTCCACAATACGCCAGGAGGGTATATTTTACATATACTCTCCCTATCTCACATTACGCCACACATAAAGTACAAAGCGTATACTATTCCCATTCCACATGCCATATCACCACTATGGCATATCCGCCACATGGTGCATTACTCCACCACATAGAGTACACTGCACGGATACTCCTCACATATACTATACCCCACACAGAATACACCCATTGTGTACTCCTTTCATACACACTATGGTAAATCACCATTATGGCGTACCCGCCATATGGTGCATCTCACCATCACATGGAGTACATTCCATTTGTACTCCCTACATATGCAACACGCCACATGCACATAGAGTACACTCAGTGTGCACTGTATTCATTCCACATACACCATGCCACCATTACAGCACATATTCCCCAATCACACTACATGGCACAGTCCACAACACTTCTCATCTACACCCAACACATCACAGCACACTACACGGCACAATGCACCTCCATACAACACAGATAAGCCCAACACTTCACTACACAGAATGCCCAACACTTCATCACACAACACCACATCACGATATCACAACTCCATTAATACTAACAGCACAGTCCACAACCTAGTCAACTAATCAATATCTAACATAATTACGAGGGATAGAGGGTTATACCATCGACGGGATAACCTGTGCATTGCTCATTGACTGTCATAGCCGATGATGTCAGAAGAGTCGTACGTGGTGGCTAACTCACGTACAGTGACTGTTTAGGCGTTTGGATAGCTAGGTGTGGTCTTGGAAAGGCTCGTGATGGCCTTGTGATGATGGCAAGGGGCATAACAAGGCGGATCTAGCCGTGTACAGTGGCGGTCAATCACACGCAGTGACTGTCCATCACGTGCAGTGGTTACCCACCACATAAAGTGATGGTTTGGACCTAGGGCTTGGCTAAGGAAGGTGCGGTGAATCTCGTGGTGGCGTCAAGGTGGCGCCACGGTGGCGGATCTGGCCATACCGTGGAGGAGAAGCCGTGGGAGAGTGAGAGAGAGTGTGCTCTCGTGGGTGGCAGATCGGGGCCAATGGAGGTCGGGTTGGCTTGGTGGCAGCTTAAGGAGGCTGATGGTGGTGGCTACCAGCCATGGGTGGCAGTGCATGGTGGTGCACGGCGTGCAACCCGTGCGTGAGAGGGGGGAGAAGCCGTGAGGTGGAGGAGGGGGTTTCTGGCCATGGGTCACATGGAGGAGCTCGGGGAGGAGCCATGGTGTTGCTAGGTGGCCGTGGGTGCTGCGCACGGTGAAGCCATGCGTGGGTCTCCTTGTGTGTGCGTGTGTGCTACGAAGGGGAGGTAGCTGCATAGCCGAGGCCAAGCTCACTGGGGAGTGGTGGCTGATGGTAGAGGAAGCTGCCGAGGGAGTGGTGGCGTTGGAGGGCGGCGCACGGCGGTGCTACGTGCACTAAGCCCATACGGGCTGTGCAGTTATGAAATGGAGAAAGGCAGAGTGTGAGGGGGAGAGGTCGGCATGGATGGACTCGCCGGAGGGAGAGCAAGCCATTGGTGCCGGCGGTGAGGAAGGGCGACACACGATGGCACCGGGCTGAGGCCTTAAGCCGTTCGGTGTGGGTGGATCGCGTACTGCGTACGCTGAAGGAGAGAGGGAGGAGAGAGAGGGTTATGGGGAAAATGAGAGGGAAAAGAGAGGGGTCTGGGTATTTAACCCAATCCTTTCGTCTGGGGATCTACACAACGATCTAACGACGAGGAATTAAAATACTGATTTGAAAATACGTAAATGTTAACTTAATTAAAAGCACTTAGAGGAATTAAGGTAAATATTATTATAAACTAACTTTAGTTTATAAAATAATATTCTTCATCACTAATAGAATGATGAAGTCTCACTTAGCATATTTAAAAGGGTTAAACCATTTAATTAATGAAAGTTCTCAACATAATTTAAATCCCATAATATCTTAAATAAATTGAAATTATTTTAATAATAATATTAAAATGATTTCTGGCAATTATAATATTTTTGGAGCTCTTCAAGAATATTATGATTGTCGTATTTAAGATCATATTTTAATTCAACAATGATGGAAATAATCCTTATAAATATTTCCAGCATATTTAAAACACTGGGCGTGCCCTAGAAGTCACACGATGTCTTTCGAGACACGCCATCATGGTTCGGCACGCACAACACGGCTCGCAGTCGTTAGTGAGAAAGGCAGATGATCACATAATCTCTACATTCGGGATTTGCTTACGTCAGAAAGAGAGAAATGTACATAAGAAGAAGGAGCTAGGTATTACACGTCACCCTCAGCTTCAGTTATGGTGTCACAAACTGTAGGGGCGGGAATATCGAGCACCCCTTCCCCAGACACACCCAAGGTGAACGCAGCATATATGTCAACCAAATCACTCCCACCACCAGATACAGAATCCGCTGTAGGAACTAAGGAGAATTCGAAAGTGACGTCCACAGAATCATTCCCCAAAGGGAGCCTAAGATCATAGGCTAACGAGAGGTCCTCA
Source organism: Juglans regia (assembly GCF_001411555.2). Classification (NCBI taxonomy): domain Eukaryota; kingdom Viridiplantae; phylum Streptophyta; class Magnoliopsida; order Fagales; family Juglandaceae; genus Juglans; species Juglans regia. The sequence continues at coordinate 11,469,867 of NC_049906.1, read as the reverse complement.
AGAGCCTGCTTCATCAAAGCACCCAGGTCATCAAGACGTAGGATCACTAGCACACCAGGGGGGCCGGGGGGCAGGTGTAACAGCCCGCTAGAAATTCATTGGTAGAATTTCTATTGACTTTAGGAATCTCGTGAAATTCCCATAAGTTTTTACGAATCGACCAATTGCATAGGTTTTAGTCTGTCAACATAGTCAGTGTTATCACTCACTGTGGTGCTAGAAATATAAGTTTTATTTATTTGAGGTGGTTAGAAGTGTCAGAATGCATTATGTTCCATGTCATTAGACTTAGTGGATTATTTAGGATTTTATGATGCAATAGCATATTTTCATAATTCCGGACGAAACGTCTGTTGGAAATTGTGAAATTATTTTTATGGGCACTTCGAGATTGAATTTCGGTAAAATATTTTCACTGTAGGTTAATATGAATATTTAGAAATTTTTAGTGCGAAATTTAAGATTCAGTTTTTCGAAGTGAATAGTAACCTCGGTAAGCGCACTAATTGCAGTGTTTCAAAATTATATTGTGGAATGTCCAAATTAGATTAGAGAAGTTTTATTTGGACACTTGGTAAGATCTTATCCACACCTAGTGAATAATTTTAGACACTTGGCACCATGAGGAACATTTGTTCGATTTGAAGGAATCAAGGTGTGAGATCATGTCACTTAAGCAAAACTTTGTTTCATCTGCTCAACCAAATGGTGGCAGACCAAAAAAGGCTTCCGTCCTAGTGAAACCCTTAATGGTGAGAATCCAATTGAAAGCCCAAAAGCTTGGTTGAAACCGAAACCCTAAACGGCTTCCCAAACCCTAAAGTTGGCCTTCAAACCCTTTCTAATCCGATTTCTAGCATTGTGTTTAATCACTTGATTAAATCAGTTCCACATGCTATTAATCCTTCAAATTTGTGTTAGAACATCATTATCCAACCTTGTTAACCTTGAAAATTGATTGGGCCAAGTGATATTGGATTTGGGCTTGATAGCAACCCAAACCCTCTTTAAACCCCAAAATTTAGGCCCTTTCGGTTTAGGCCCACGAAATTGACCACATTAGCATTGCTTCACGGCTAAGTTTTGTACCCCCACTTGGCTGGCCAGATCTTTACAAGAAGGGCCTAGAAGGTTCTTTAAATACAAAGCTAAATGGTCACCTCACTCTTTCACTCTTACACTCCACCTTGTGAAAAGATCTTGGACTGATTTTTATGAGAAGAAAAGGCCAACACTCAACCTTTCCTTTCAGTCATATCCTTTCCATAACTTGTGTAAGAGGCTCTCCAGTCCACTTCCCACGAAAAAGCAACTTTTCTTTACACTTTTCCTTCATAGAACACAAAAGACAGTCTCGGACTATTTTTCTTACCTCTTTTGAATGCCAGTTTCGAAACTTTTGTAAGTGTTTTCTCGCAAAGTTTCCTTCTTGAAAGTTGTTTTTTTTGGAGTCTAATTTACGTGGATATCTTATTCGTTCCATTTGGAGATCAAGTGATTGGTAAAAAGTGGTTTAGACCCCAGAAAGGTCATTCTGGGCGATAAACTGTAGAGTGTGTTATATTTTGGAGTTTATGACCAAGCTAATGAATAGATCTTAGTCCGAAATTTTTATGGAGTACTGTTAACATGTGTATATGATTATTGGTTGAGGATTTGTTGCATGATTAAGAGTTTTGGTGAAATATTTTCTTAGGTCTAGAAATCTAGAAACTGGAAGAGGAAAAACAATTTCTGTTTTGAGAAAGTTTAAATCTTTTATGGTTTAATCTTACTCCAATGGCTTTGATATTTTTATTGGAAGATCCTAAGCCTCTTATATACATGTTAGAATGTTATTTTGAAGATATTTGGTGTTAGTTTCGAAAATATGAAATTTTATGTAAGGAGATATTCGGTTAGGCCAAAATGATGATGTTCTTGGCTAAATTTCTGTTTTGGTTGATATTTACCCATGTGATCTTGAGTTTGAAGCTTGGATCTGTTTTAGGACACCTTTTTGAACCATGTGATGTTTTGGTTTGAAGATCACTTCTTTATAAGTCATGGATCAAGACGTTGATCAAAACAAGTTAGAAACAAAAATCTGTTTTGAACTTAGAAGAGAAACCAAAAAGTTCAAGTATGGTTTTAGTGATTTTGATGAATTTTGTTCATGATTCAAAACATGATTATTCTTAAGAATATTTTATGAGTGTAGTAGAAGAAAAATTTTGGTTTAATCATGAGTTTTGAGATTTGAAAGAATTAGAACAAAAATCAAAGGAAATAGCCTTGTAAGTTTCGGCCATATAGAGTTTTAATGGTTGTGTTTAATTTTAAATTTTTCTGAATTGATATTTGAGCTTAGGACAAAATTTACATAAGGTATGTAAATTTTGGTGATTTTTGGAGTTAGGATGCCAAATCCTTAAGTTAGGGGTAAAATGGTCATTTTCCCACATGTAGAGGGTAAAATGGTAATTTTACTCTAAGTTGATATTTTTCCATATTTCTAATTGTTAGTGATTAAGTTCTAATTTTTAGAAATCACTACTTTCAGTTTCTCATGATCGCACTTGAGTTTTGTCTCGAAGCGCGAAAATCGAGGTAAGTTAGCTTTTAACTTACTATCAGTTTAATGTGTATGAGTGATAAGTAAGGGAACTAAAGTGTATGTATGCATGTTATCATATGTGCCATGCCAAGTCATTACATATTTATCTGTTACATTGAATTTATTATGTCATGAATTATTCATCTGTTACACAAGATATTCTGTCACGTATTGATATACATTGCAAGTATGTCATGTTAAGTTAAGTATGCCATATGTTACATGTATTTCATGTCACATAATATTCACTGTCACATGTTATGCCATGTTAAGAAATGTTGTCTGTTACATGGTATGCTATGTTACGAAATGTTGCCTGTTACATATATACCATGTTATGAAATATTTTCTGTTACATTTATGTCTCGAAGTATGTCATGTCTGTCATCTTAGTTCATGTCACATTATGCTACGTTAGGACTTCTGTCTTTTATGTCATGTTTATGTTACGTCACGTTACGAAATATCATTTATGCCAGTTAAGTTATTCATGTCAATCACGACCCTAAACGTAAGGATGGGGTAATATCCTAGTGGAACTCCTTTGTTCACGCTGGAGTGTCTAAATAGGTGTGAAATTCCCTGGGTTGACGAAGTACAGTCAACAGGTTGCGAATGGGGCGTAATTAGCTGGTCACAGGAGCACGCCAGGCACTAATGCCGATGGTGCCACACATTATGTTACGTGTGTCCACAGCAAGTGTGGCACAAACAAATAAGTCATGGGGCCACAACAACTGTGGAGCATACAATACGTGAGACACAGCAATTGTGCCACGTAGAATACGTGGGGCCACAACAACTGTGGAGTATGCATTAACGCACTCACAGCTGGTATAGAAACGTATGATGTGATGCGGTAATCGGCAGGGACACAAAGCTCAATGGGACCCGTGTAGCACCCATATGGTCACTTAAATGATGAAGTCTATTGAATAAGATTCCAAGTTCATGCATTTCACGTTCAAGTCATGTTTCACGTTATGTTATGTTCAGGTTTACGTTCACGCAATCATGGTAATCCCATGAGACAAGAATATGTTTCAAGTTCATGTTATGTTATGTTCACGTTTACGTTATGTTCCAAGTTCACATTTATGTTATGTCATGCTCAGGTTCATGCTATGTTTCAAGTCCATGTTATGTTTCAAGTTCAAGCTCATGCTATGTTTCAAGTCCATGTTATGTTCCAAGTTCACGTTCATGCTATGTTTCAAGTCCATGTTATGTTTCAAGTCACGTTCATGCTAAGCTTCAGTTTCAGTTTAAGTTATGCCAGTTATGTTATGTTGTATGTCAAGTTATGCTATAATTACTTATGATTTGATTATGCATTCATGTTTTTACTGCCATGCATGCATCATTAACCTGTGTGGAAGTTTCCTGTTAACTTGCTGAGATTTATAATCAAATCTCACTGTGGTAGTCCCAACTACCAATCCTCCCGAATGGTAGATTTTGTTATAGGATCTGAAGGAGAATCGAGAATCGACCAACTGGAAATAATCGACTAAACAATGGTGTGACGTAGATGGTAGTACAGTAGTTACCTCATTACTACTTGTATTTGTGGTGTTCAATCTCCAACACTCTTTTGATCACAACCATTTTGGACTAGTGTTGTGATCTCAATTGTTTAATACGTCATTATGTATGAAGTATGTTTTAAGTATTTGAGATATTTCGGTTTGGTGCATAGTATTGCTGAAGAAAAAAATTATCCGCTGCGAATATTGCATAATGCTAGATGCATGTTAGAAATATTGCATCTTATATGTCATGAACGGGGGCAGGTAACCTTGTGTTGCATGTCTCGACGCTTCAAATGTCTGTCCGATCCCAAGCGGAATTTGGGGGCGTCACAGCAGGGGTTGGCAGGGGATGCCTCCAACGTGGCCTAACAAAAAAAAAAACAACATCCACACCCGCCCCCTGCATCAATTTCCACGGTGCAAGGATGCTTAAGTTTTGGCCCCCCAGTCTGGGGAGCACACCGTTTCGACATTGGGGGAACCGGTTTGAGCTTTTTTCCCATGTGCGTGGTCATTCGCCCATTCGCAAACAAGGTTCACATGATTTTGTTGACCATCAGTCAACTCCAATAAAAAATGTTTATCATCAGGGATGTGCCCCCAATCAGCAGCAACAGGGTAGTCCTTAATGAGCATCTCATCGGCAAGATACTCCTAGCCATTGCCAAAATTCATGAAAAACTTACTCGTCCACTGTTTGGTATTGGAGTAATGCCCTTCAAAGGCCACCAGGCGTTGACCGCGCACACGAAAGCTACAAATGTTCATCGGCAATGACACCATCCCGTAAAAAGAAAGGAAATCATTTGTCGTAAGGTTGGCATACCTCTCCGTAAAAGGCTCCAAAACACTACGGAAGATGATGCAGACGCACATCAACGCGCGTCATACTTTACTGTGAAGCTAGGCAGGAGCGAGATTCAAAAAATGCATAACATCACGCACTGGACGAATGAAAGGAAGACAAAGCCCATTTGTAAGGGTGCAAACCATTAGGGCTACAACCCTGCCATAGTCCTCCTCGTCGACACACCCCCTCTCCTGGACATTCAAGTCCATCGACTCAGAAATGTGGAAGGATTCCCTCAGTTCGACAAGGTCTTCCACGTCTAGAACCGAGCACCACGAATGTCCCTCAAAGGAAGTGGGTTGACGGGTGATAGAAGATTCGGGCTTTTGTTTGGAGGATTTCTTGGTAGGGTTGCGACTAGCCATTAAGAAGGTCTTGAAGGAAGGAGATGCAAGGAAAACATAGAAGAGTATGAGGGAACCCGAATAAAAGAGCAAAGGGGAATATGAAGTAAGATGAGGAAGACGAGGATGACGAAAGAGCAAAGAAGGGCAAAGAAAGTGATAACCGGAGGTGAAACAGCATGTGAAGCACACCCAAGAAAGGTAATCATGAGGATCCTAGGGAATCCGAAAGTTTTGGCTGTGCCCGCAGTTACAGTTCTTTTTGAAACCCATTAAATGAGCGGGAACAATTATTGCTGATGTAAGCACGCCTTTCCTAAAAAAGAAAGGGTGGAAGCTGGTGCACCCCACTTGCATTGGTTATTGTCAAAAGAAGGAAAATAATGAATCAATACGAACAGACTAGTGGGGTAAGTAACCAATAAAAGAAAGGAATGAAAGCATGATTGTTTAATTTCCCATTGCTAGGACAAAGGAAATTTGCGGGGTAACTAGAGAGGACATTTAGACCCCCAGGCTTCGAGCCCATTTCTAAAGCCAAGCCCATCTCTAAGGTCAAGCCCATCGGTAAATCCAAGAAGACTTGTTGATGGCTTGAGGATAAGAGCCCTACAGATAGAGGACTCGTACCATAATTAAACAGGACTGGTGATTAGAGTTAATCACCATCACGCCACATCCTTCTATATATAAATAACTCGGTAGAGGTAACATCATGATCATCTTTATTTTTATATACTTATTTCATGTTGTTACTGACTTAAGCATAGGAGTTTCACAGGACAATCAGCGCCGTCTCTTCATTGCTATAAGTGTCATCCATGTGATTGATAGTGTGAAAACACGTCTTCAACAAGTACGTAATAGAATCACACTAGTTTTGAACGAGTTGTAATGGTTGAGGAAGAACTACTACTCCCCGGCCGTCGAGCTTGATAGGAGAGCACGTACATGATCTTGAAGATAACTCATATAAGGGTAGTACATGACGTTGAAGGACCAAGATTTTTTGGGCATGCAACGTTATGAAATTTTACAATCTTCTAAAAGAAATTGGGTCTTTCTTGCAGGGATTAAATTTTGTGGTCGGAAAGTATATAAAATATGAGATCAGCCTCAATAATTTAATGACAAATACATGGGATAAGACCGATCACAATTTTGTCGACTTCCGATCCATCGATCGAGGAGCTTGACGTGCATGGCCTTTCATCACACGCTGTGCCCACCCTTATAAATTTTATATGACAATGTCTTCCAATAGTACCCCGACCACCCTACCTGTCCCGAAAGAAAAATACCAATCAAAGAAAAAAAGAAAGAGAAGAAGACGATGTGTCCCATTCCTTAAATGTGAACTGCGATAATCGCCATTGACTCGGCACAAAGCGAGTCATTGCATATTACATCATATACAGGATCCAACAAAATTCACAAGAAGTCGTTTTCATGGACCCATGCAATTTACGGAAGATTTCAATCAGTGGCATTTCAAATTTTCAAGGACGATAGTAATATTAGATACCAATAGTATTCCTTTCATTGATGGGTACGTAAATACTCATTTTAAAATATATTGTGAAAAATATTGTGTAAGTATTATTACTCCATTTTCACGAACAGGTCATTTAGTATTTAGATTAGTTCGAACTTATTCACGTGCTGATTCATTTAGATAGAATAAATTATTTATATATATTGGTTTTATAACTTTTTCTAGAAGCTGTTTTGACAAATAAAATTTGATATTTAGCTAATTATATTTTTACAACGTTTATATGTATATAAATATTAATTATATTTATAAGGATTCATGTAATATGTTTAAATTTTAGTATTAGGTAATTTCTTTTAGTCTCTTCAAATATTTAAAGTAATCACATTGGAGGTGCCTACAATTATTGCGTGTAAGAAATAGTGCTTTTTATAGTAATACTTTTAATTATAGAGCTTTACCATAAATTAGCTTTATAGTTGAAAAATTGAACGCTTTAAACATGTAGAGCTTTACTATACTCTTTCGGGTGCGGCTACTCTGCCGCCCCTTCTTGACCGCTGGGCTTACCGCCCAGCGTAAAGTAGTTTTTTTTTTTGTCATATTTTTTTAATATATTTAAATACATTTAAAAAATAAAAAAAATATATCAATACATTTAAAATTACTTCCTTAATCACTAAGTAAAAAAAATAATAATAAAAAAAAAAAAATAAGTGGTCAAATAGAAGTGTCAAATAAAGTGGGCATAGTAGTGTTTTCCTACTCTTAATTGTAGTACTCTAACTTGTATCTAAAGCGCTCTGAAGTTAGTTGCGCTAGTTTTTTAAAACTGGACTGTTATCTATATGAGCTTGTTTCAAGTGCTTAAACCATTTTTTGTAAGTTTATCATACATATCTTTTTTTTTATATGTACTTTTAGGCGATTAAAAGTTCTTTTTATGCTTCCAAATTCAAATTCAAACCCAACTAAATAATAAATATAGATATAATACTGTAAAAATTCATAAATACAAAGTTCTTCAAACTCGATCTGTTTTTTATACTAATTGATCATGATTTTATGTTCACAATCAATTAATTTAATTAATGAATCAACCCCAAAACCCTTAGCCAATTTCAATAGGCTTCTCGAATAATATTGTTTATTTACCGTCCTACTTATTGATTCTCCCAAAACAACCGCCCAAAGCAGAAAGACTCTCTGTAATGAACTCAAATATTTGTAAATGATGAAAATGAAATGAGATGTTGTAATGGTGTTTGTATGATGTAAGAACAGAATGCTGGAATGGGAATGAACTGAACTCTTGTATTGCTACGGGATCTTCGAGGGTCCCTAACCTCCACAATAACAACAAACGAGTAAGTCTACAATAGCTTTCTCAAAAATAGTCAAATTAGAGCACTCCTTCATCCTTATAGCAGTGGATGTCAGAGAATACAAGAGAGAATCTTCTAACTGTTTTTATTCTATTTTAGCTAAAAGACAAACAGGTGTATAACGGATCAATAACACAGCAATGCCTCTTCTGAGTAAAACGACAACGTATTGCCACTCCCTTTAAACACAACACTTCATTAACCTTCCAAAACGCAGCACTTCGCAGCCCTTACTCCTTCAGTAAACGTCGCCGTATTACTCAAGGTCATAACAAATTCCCTCCCTTTAAACAACCTTGTCCTCAAGGTTGCAATCTTGATGCAATTCTATAATATTGGCGAACAAATGCAGATTGTTGGTGATGATCTTCTTGTCACAAACCCAAGCGTGTCGGAAAAAACAATTCAGGAGAAAGCCTGCAATGCCCTTTAGTTGAAGGTGAATCCCATTGCTTTGGTAACTTGACACAACAAAGAATGCAGCCGTGGGCTCCACAAGAGCAACAAAACTTTTGTCTCCATTGTTGAGTAGGACGAAGATGAACATGGCATTCCATTTTCAGGATTTCTTTTTCCCTTCCTCTATCAAAAGGCCACAAGATTAGTTCCCAAAGTTTTAGCAAATTTATCCGCATCTGTTCATTATGGAAATGACCACTGATAAAGATTCTTGTGAGCAAGTGGCTTGCACAATTGGGTCAATTATATGTTTCTGGACACCTTGGATCTTCGAAGATGCCATCTCATTTAGCAAAAAGGACTCTCTTCTAGCCCATACTGAAGATCCAACAATTGCCTCCAATAAGCTGAGTTCGAAAATATAAACATCAGCCCCTAATTTTTTTATTTGCCATGATCTATGACCTTTTCCTATTGCCTCAAATCTGTCAGTTTCTTCCAAGATAATGGACGTCCCATATTCACTCAACTTTGCCAACCAACACTCACATAATAGAATATTATATGTCCTCAATTTGTTGTCCAAGGAACCAGAAACAACCCCAACTCGTAGGAAGTGCACAAGCTTGGTTACGGACTCAGATGCTAGTAAAGGGTAATCACAAAAAAGAAAATGGAATATAAGAGAGGATAGGGCACTTAACTTAGTGAGTTGTTCTTTGTGGAGGGTAAAAGAATCAGTGATCCCAGAAAATTGGAAAGTGCTCTCATCAACAGTGCTGTTGTCATGGACCTTCAAGGACTTGTAGTCGACAGATATAACCAAAACATGGGAAATGAGTTTGCTGGGTTGTTGTGGTTGTATTGTGATCTCCCACGTTTCACCAAACACCTTATGTGCCACATCCCCTATAGTTAACTTTTCTGCCATCAAAGACGCTGCCCACTTTGGAACCCAAGATTCTTTGATGGTGATGAGGTGCATATTCCCACCAACGATTATAAAAGAGAAGAGAGGGAACAAGGGTTCCACTGTGATATGGTGAAAGTCTCAAGTGTAAAAAAATGTATTGTCTTCTTGATCTGTTTCTTCCTCTGCAGCCTCAACTGTTTCATTATCATCTTCAGACTCACTAGCCTTGCCTTCAAGCATGCCTCCACAATTATGGTGAATCTGGAAAGATAAGTCAATCTCGTTCTTCATTTTCACGAATTCAAAAGAGGACTTTCCACTGATGATAAGTGCATAATTATGTTGATAAAAAACTCCCATCTTACTAACATCGGCTCCAGCAGAACTTTGGACAAATCTCCGCCAACCAACAATTTTAACATGTATTTTAACATGTATTCCACCATCCTGTTGAACCAAAAGTTCAACCCCATTGAATCCAAGCAATCCATAACGTCGGAGAGCCCATGGCACCACTCCCCTCTGGTTTGTATCACAAGTACCACTACCCTGTGGTTTAATCAGACCATGAAGAGCACCCAGAGATTTCACATACCTACAAGCCATTTTCTCCAACACAGTTCTACACCCACTTCGAGTCTTTGAACAAGTAGGAGCAAGAGATGCATCAAAGGTGACCCTTCCTCTATCAAAAGGATCTAACACACCCCTCAGCAGCAATACATCAAGCAAAAAATGAGCCAAAACATTCTTACCCTTCAGATTTTCAAGCTGTTGCAGGTTGGCGGTGAGCTTGGCCCACATCTTGGACCCATGGAAGGTGTCGCTGGAGAGGTTTTTGACACATGAAGGGGATTGGGCTTCAGCTAAGCCAGATTTGAGGGCGTCGTTTTGGTGGATGTGTGGGTTTTCTTCTTTGGATACAACTTCCATAGAATCTCCCGAATCATAGAGGGAGTACTTTCTGACAGAATTTCTTAGAACTGATGAAAGAGGTAGCTCGTTGGAATCATGCTTGACTGTTTCTTCTTCATTTTGTTTCGCCCTAACCTGGTCCTGCAGATGAATCTTCTCTTCCTCCCCTGCTTCATCTTCTTCAACTATAGATTTTTCTTCAGCCAACACTGCGGTCCTTTTGGAAATTTCGTTGAAATCCTGTGCAATTTCATGAAGATGCTCCGGAATGGTGGTGTGGACGATTTCTTCCTCCTCTATTGGAATATTTTCCTCTTTTGCTGTAACTTCTGCGCCGTCCTCCACACACTCTATTGCCTCTTCTTCTTCATCCTCCTGGTCGTCCCACTGCGTGAGAGATTCCTTCATCTTTTTGGAATTTTGTTCCATTCCGTCGAGTATTTCACTTATATGATCTACTTTCTCCAAAATTTTTTCTAACAACAATATTTGTTGTTTATTTAATCGTGCTAAACCCATGAAGAATCGGTGGCTCTAGATACTAATTGTAATGAACTCAAATATTTGTAAATGATGAAAATGAAATGAGATGTTGTAATGGTGTTTGTATGATGTAAGAACAGAATGCTGGAATGGGAATGAACTGAACTCTTGTATTGCTACGGGATCTTCGAGGGTCCCTAACCTCCACAATAACAACAAACGAGTAAGTCTACAATAGCTTTCTCAAAAATAGTCAAATTAGAGCACTCCTTCATACTTATAGCAGTGGATGTCAGAGAATACAAGAGAGAATCTTCTAACTGTTTTTATTCTATTTTAGCTAAAAGACAAACAGGTGTATAACGGATCAATAACACAGCAATGCCTCTTCTGAGTAAAACGACAACGTATTGCCACTCCCTTTAAATACAACACTTCATTAACCTTCCAAAACGCAGCACTTCGCAGCCCTTACTCCTTCAGTAAACGTCGCCGTATTACTCAAGGTCATAACACTCTCTCAATTCTGTTATATACAGTGATTTGGAGCATGAATTCACACACCCCAATTGAGGAGGCACATTGTTTTGTTAAGAAAAAACACAGAAAATAAAAATAACACGAAAATAAAAAAGACGAAAGCCAACTACTCTCTCGTTCCTCCCCACGCCAGACTTCCCTCTCATTGCTTCGGCCCCAAGCACAGTACGTTGCAGCAACCACACTTCTATGAGGAATAATTCCAGAAAGTCATCCAAACAATAAAACCAAAAAATAATTCCAGAAAGTCATCCATGAAAACAATCTCACGTCTGAATAATTCCAGAAAGTCATCCCTCCCTCCATCACCCACAAAACTTTTGTTGTGTTTGTCACCATAGCTGAAGAAACAATACCCTCTAAATTGAATCTATGGCCCAGTGCTCCTTTCCAATCTGCCGACCACATGTTTGTGAAAATATTCCTAACCTTCTCAGATCTGCTATCTTATTTTTACTCTTCTTGTTCATGGTTTTGGGATTACAGGTTTTAATAATTTGATCAACAATTGCCACTCTCGATTCCAAAATGCCACCAACACTAAACCCCACCATTCCTCCTCTGCTCATGTCCTTTCTTCTTCTTGTATAAGTAAAGTACTATAATTCAAATCATACAACAATGAACTAATATTTATTCTAAAAACAAAACCTAAAAAGGGAAAAAAAAAATAATAATAGAAATGTGAAAGTCAATTACAAAACAGATATTTTCTTGTTTATGAGTTTCAGACCCTGCTTTCCATTTTTTGGATCTGTAAATTTTCAAATTTTATGATTTGTTTATTCTTAAATCCATCTCAATTCATTTCAATTTATCATTATAATTTTTTTAAAATTTTAATATCAAATATAATAAATAATTACAACTTTTTAAAATCTTAAAATAATAATAATATTAAAAAATAATATTATAATAATATTTTATCATTTCAACTTAATTCATTTTAACCTAATTCAATTTAACATAAAAAAGCAGCCTTAATATAAAGACAATTAGGTTTAAGTGGCAATATCTATAAGAGTTTGCGGGAAGCATGTTCGAAGGGGAGAGAAGAGAAGGGATGCTACGGGATACGTTTCAATCGATTAGAGAAGAAGAGAGGGGAAGGTTCAGCTACGAGTGGAATGGGAGAGAAGGCGTGGAACTATCCCATACCAAAATGCATAATGCAACTTTTTTGTTTTACCGGATCACGTTTCGTGCGCAAGCTGGTTGAGCCAAAACGCTTGCATTTAGACTTGGAAAATGATAAGTTACAATTGGTTTATAATTAATTTACTATTTTATTTAAAATGAAGGATAGTTAAATAAAATTATAATTATTTTTTAATAAAATATCATAATTAGAATAATTGATTTAAAATAAATTATAAAATAATTGTACATATATTATTATCCTACTTTTCCACGGGATCCGTAGAAAGCTATAAAAGAAAGTGATATTTTGTCCACAGCTTTTCAGTTCTCTTGCACCTAAAAGTTAAAACGTGGCACGTCTTTCCAAACGAAACAGTTTTAAAAAGTTTTCTTCCCTATTCTCTCCGTGATTCACGTTTTACAAAGTGGGCAAATGAAACCGACTTACAATAGTTTGATATATAAATACTTTTAATTTTTATAGATTAAATAAAATGAGATAAATTAAAATTAAAATTTTAAATTTAAATAAAATATTATTAATAATATTATTTTTATTTTAAAATTTTAAAAAAATTAAATTATTTATTTTATTTTATGTAATAATTTAAAAAAATTATAATAATAAAGTGAGAGATTTTTAAAATTTTTATTTTATTAATATAATTTTTTTTAATTTTTTATATAAAATATAACAAATAATATAAACTTTTTAAAATTTTAAAATAATACTAATATTAAAAAATAATATTTATTCAACTCTTCTAAAATCATCACACCTCATCCCATCTCCCTCTCTCTTTTCATTCCTCTTTGCGGCTATAAAAGGAGACTCAAGAGTTTCATTTCAGCACAATTGTATTCTTGATTGCTTATTTCCTATAGGCTTATAGCGAGGGTGATTCCGCCTTAACAGGTACTTTTCTTTAAAATTTATAATATAGTGTGATCATATATTTATTTAAACTTTAAGTTTCATTATTTTTGTAAATTTCTTTTTTTTTTTTAAAAAAAAAAATTGGCTAGACATATATACTATAAATCTTATTTATGTACATTTACAACCCAAAAATACTCAAGAACTCCAAAAATTTATCACCCTTCCTAAAATAATTAACAAGGAGTACTCTCATTTAAGGCTTAGCAACGACAATGTTAGAGTCAGAGTGCCCTACCTTTAACTCTGACTCTGACTTTGTCCGATTTTGATTTCGATTTGCATAACTCGTGATCCAATTCCGACTCTAATTTGTCAAAGCGGAGTCCAAGCGAAGTCGGATTTGAGTTTTTTTTTATTAACCCATTTGATAATCTTAGACTCTCACTAATCAGATTTAGGTTTTCAAATTTTAGTTTTTTTAAAAAAATGTTTTTCAATTTCAATTTTATTAAAATATAACAAAAATTAAAAAAAGAAATCATTGTATAAATTATTTTTATTATACATTAGTTTTATATGTTATTATATGTTATAAAAACTCTGGCTCCGCTCCAACTCAACTCCGACTCCGACTTATCTGAGTCGGAGCGGAGCCGATGCGGAGTTAGAGATAGAGTCGGTTTTTTAAATTTTTACTCAACCAAACTCTCATTCACCACACTCCAAAAAATAATTGTAATTTTGGTCATATCAATAATCTTTTTAATCAGTTGCACAAAATGGAGGTATATATTCTCTTAGTGATATCATGGATTTTGATCACCAAAGTCGAGTTGAATTTAGATATTAATATGAGTTGACTTGAGTTGTAAATAGTAATATTTTGTGAGTTCCATTAAGATGAGTCTTACTTTTTTAAATTGAGATGAGTTGAACTTTTTAAGTTAAAATGTACGAAGTAGGTTTAGATGAATTTAACTTTTTTATGGAAAGTTGAAGAAATAGTGGGTCCCATCAATAATTAATTTTAGATGAGTTAAGTTTGGTTCAACAACCGAACATCTGCAACAATCTCAAACATGCATTAAGTGGAGTACTCGATCTAGATAAATCATGCGCATGGGTAAATTAATGGGTTATCGCTCATTTGTTTCTAGAAAAAGTTCAAGTTTTGCTACTAGCTAGTATTTAATAGAAGAATTATATATTTTGTCTTAGTCTGTGGGGTTTTGTAATAGTTTGGAGTTTTTACTGTTTATTTTGGAGGTTGTATCACCGACGACAGGCTTCATGCTTTATGAATGCTCAACGCGGGGGGCATCGGCAGGAGAATCCGGGGAGGTTAGTGCATGTTTACTGCTCTTTCATTTCTCGATCGTATGCTAACGTACGTACTATATATATATATATCATCATTTCGTATTGCTAGAAGTCTAGAATTAAGGCATAAATTTGATATATATATAGTGATCCGTACTGCAAGAAGGTGATCATGCGATAAAAGAATAACAAATATATACTAATTGCATGCATGGTTAATTGATTTGTCTCAAGGCATGCATATTAATGCATATACGTCTAGACAATAACTGTTTATTTATTGCCAACTATTTCTTGTAAAAATAATTATTTTCTATTAAAATGATTATGTTTTTGTCTTATAATCTCATAAATACCTATATATCTAGTTCTAATAATTACAATATTTTTGGAATGGTTAGTTATAAATAGTGCATCTAAATTCACCAAAATTATTTTCCGGTCCCTATCCGTTTTAAATTAAGGAAAATAAAATTACTGTCTTAATTATCCTATATGTGTCTTAATTAGTTCTTTGGTATCAAACTTAGGATTTGATTAGTATTAATTTTATTTCTTAAATAAAATTTATTTACCGTCATATATATATATATATATGCACTAAATATGTACCAGGTCCGGGTTATAATTTGTTCTTTGAATTCAACTGACAACATATTTTTTAAAATCTGTTTGATCTTACTATGGTCCTGATATAAACCTGCGGGAATTGAATTCTTTGAACCCACAATCAATTTGAAAACTCTCAAAAAAAGCCAAATCAAGTTAATGGATGAAGAATTTAGACCCAATCAGAACTCATTATGATTAGGCCCACTTTGATTCTCCATCAGGTTCAGTTCAATACCTGGTATGGATTGACATATTTACTTGAAAACTACTTCCACGATCAACATAAATTGACTACATATAATATACATCACATGAAGTATGTGTAATCATGTAACAAAGACATATCCTCAAAATGAATGTTTATACATCTTAGGAAATAAATAAAATGAGCAAATTCAATTGATTTAAGAAAATAGGTCTAGGAATCTCCCACTTTTTCATCAAATAAATCTGGTATGTACTACTTTTACATCCCTAGGGTTAGAGTCCATTTTAGGCGGCTTTCGTAGGTTCTAGGATTTTCTCTTGGGTTCTATTCTGGGTTATAACAAATGGGTTGGGTCATTTTAAGGATCCAACTAAATTCTAAGGTTTACCTATAATTTCATGGGTAAGTTACCAAACGATGCTAATGGGCGGATGTTAAATTCCAAAAGGAGTCCAACTTGCCCCCTTTTGTGCTTTTAAATAAATTCTTGCGTCTAGTACCAATGAAATTGGGCCCATTTGATTTATTAATATTAAATAGGCTGTAATCTAACCATTGGGCTCAATAAAATTTCATAATCAACTATAATAAAACTTGGATCCGTAGCTTATTCAAAATTATTCAATAAATTTCAAATGGGCTTCTTAAAATATTAATATCATTCCAAAATCATCCACTTAACGGCCTTAACAGGAATGTGAACCTAATTAAAATGTCTATTCAAAATTAATAAAGAATTGTTTATGGACTTATCCAATATATCACATTAAACCTCATTTAGGCCCAAATAAATTATCCATATCCATTCCTTATAATATTGGACTGGGTTGTTATATGTTTTGTGAAGAACCCTTATATTTATCTTTAGTATCACTCAATATGTTCATCTTAAATTCAATTAAGAATCAATGATATTGATTGGGGATAAATTAATTCCCTTGATAATTCCCATGTATGAATGCCCCTACGTACCCCTTTTGGCATTTGATATATTTTGAAATTACTCCTATTGTGTTTTTTCAAAATCACAAAACACAAATTTCTTTATGAACTAAGATAGGTAGAGTAATTTCTTTCAAAACGATCGATAATTTTTATTTTATATTGAGAATTAGACATCGAAAATATATCATCAAAGAATCTTTCATAAATTTTACGGTATGTTTCTCTTATTTCCTTCCATTACCGTCCAAGATGGGTTTGGGATTTGTTTTCTTCTTCTTTTATAGGTCCTAGACCTCTTTTGTAAGGAAGAGGTCCTATTTAAAGTAATATGCACGTAGGTCCTCTTTACAAAATAGATATACACACTCTCTTAGATGAAGATTAGAGCCACAGTGTTTATATACCATTTTTTGTCATCATTCAGTAACATTAATTAGCACCGACCTGGTGAATAATTGCTTATTGCGGCGATATTATTTGCAGCAGACAAAAAATCACTGCAATAGACCGTTTTTCTTGTAGTGTGATAAAAATATATATTCTTAATACTCTATTTCATGTGTGGATCAAATTATCCCTCAATAAGTAGTTCCAACATATAAAATATTTAATTAGAATAAATTTTAAGGTCATGGTTTGAATTCAAGAATTCTGTTCAAATACTATATGAAAACACTTGTCCTAAAAGACTGGAGTTAATGGGAAGAGATAAATTTACTTATTTATATACATAATAGGAAATTGAAATACATGTCATGATGTGTCTATATGTTTCAAGTTTGAATATCTAATTACTTCTTGATTTCGACAGATTGAACATGGCGACAAATATGATCTCAAGCACAATTGTTCCTGAGGTTCTTAGAAATGACAATTATGCGACTTGGAGTGCTTGTATTAAAAACTATTTCTTGGCTCAAGATCTTTGGGATATTTTTGAAACTACCACAAAACCTTCAGAATCAGAAGATTGTGCAGTGGAATTCAAAGCTTGGATGAAGAAGAATGCTGCAGCTTTGCATGCGATTCAAATTTCATGTTCGGTGGAAATACTATCTCAGATCAATCCTATCAGTTCTGCCAAAGATGTTTGGGATAGTTTGTATAAATTAATGAACCAACCACCATCGAAAGGAGTTAACCCAATGGCTGAGAAGGGAAACTCATCGAATATCTCATCTAGTGGTATTCATGGGGATAGATCAACGACTACACCTGATCAAAAGGTTGAAGTAGGAAGCTCCTCAAACAATCCAGGTCTCGATCTCTCTCTCTCTCTCTCTCATCTCTCAAATCAAACAATATTAAGATTATTGTCAAAAAAAAAAAAAACATAAGATTATAATTAGGGACCAAGAAGACAAAATGATGACATGCCCATTGAAACATATGTTTTCTTCTTTCTCTTTTCTCTTTTTTTTTTTTTTTTTGATAATAAAGGATCACATTCCATTTATAAAAAAGGACATACAACTTTGACTTAAAAAGTCAGTTACAAACGTTAATAGCTCCTCAGCACACTTTCGTGGCTGACATGGTCTAGCCCAGACGACAGAAACTCTAAAGACCGAAGTCTAAGAGATTCGTCGTACACATCTCTGTCCCCGACAGGGTAAACAAAACCCATACCCCGACTACACGAGGTAGGGTGCACAACCCCATACACCACCAGAGCGGAAATGGGAACACACCGCCAGCGGACCACAGTCTGCGGGGACTAAATTTTTTGATTTTTTTTTTTTTTTATTAAACAGAACACAAGAAAATACAATAAAACACAACTAAAACCATAAGCACAAGAAAAAGCTCCGAACGGCTGCGGAGGCGCGTGCAGAACACGCGCCACCCTGGGAGAAAACCACCGACCGATCTTGGAAGATCCGGACTCACAGACCCCAGCGGCGCCGCGCGTGGCGACGGTAGAGGGCCTCTCGGCGTCGCGAGAAGGCCACTCGCCGAACGCCTCCGAGATTTTTGGCCTCGCGTGCGAGCAACTCGCCACTCCGGATGGCATCGCCTTCGGTAGACTTGAAGATCGGCGGATGGGCAACACCATGGAGAGGCGCGTGCTGATCTATTGTCGCCGGAAAGACCAGAGCCGCTGTTCCCCCTTATTTTGCCTACAAAACAAAAAAAAAACACAAAAACGGAGCGGCTGTGTGCACAGAGCTGACGGAGGTGGGGAGAGGTGGGGAGAGGGGGAAGGAGCTGGAGCTCCCACCCCCTCAAGCCCTCGAGACAAAGCTGTAACAAGCGCAGAGACGGGTTCGAGAGAGACGGGTTCCGAGCCGGCGTATACACTAATAGGGAATGTACAGCTCTCAAATATGAAATTCCTTTCTCTTTTCTCTTATGTTGTGTAGAAAGTCATGGAAAATTTGATTAAACAGTACTATAAAAACAAGATTTTGGGATTACCTTTTAGGAGCATTTTTCTGGTTACAAGTGACGTACATAGTAGTCTACTATATATTAACGGAACTAAAAGCATAAAGAAATTTTCTTTGTTATTTACACAATTTTAAACAAGGTCAAGATATAAAATACAATATGTCACTACATGAATTTTGCAATAACTCACTCACACAAACATATATCTTCTATTTCAAAAACAATATTTAAAATAGAAGCATAAGCCATGGAGGCATGTACGATTAATCTAGGTGAATGTGACATATGGGACCATCGAGTTTGGCTGGAAGCCTCCAAGACATGCTTGAGGAGGTCCTCAAAGATTGGCTTGTGAAAGCCCCTCCAAGTGAAATCTCTCCCTTTCAAACTAGGCATGTTGAGTGTGCACACAAGAAAGACCAACATTGAAAATCACTTTGTCTCCAAATTAAGTAGGTACACTTAGAAATAGAAAGAGAGATGTTGGTACCAACATAATAGTAGAGGCCAAAATTTACCCCCGTGGTAAGGTTATAACAAATGCAAAAGTAGAATAATATGCTATATGGTTTTTAGATACAATAATAGAACAGTTCATTGAAATAGATAATTTAATATTATCACGTAAAGATTTCAGAACTCATTCACATTTTATGCAATAAATAAACAGAGTGCTACAAATGCTCTGTCTACACCAGTCATGATAAAATATTACAATCCATTGTTTATATGCATAGAGTAGTGTAGAAAATAATGAAAGTTGTTTTCATAACAAAAAGTGCATAGGAGCTAGCACCACTTACCCGACTTTTGCAGTGAACTATGATCTAAGCCTTGTAACAAAAAAGTAGTAGAATTAAAACCGAGACCAAAATTGTCACTAACGTGCTAATAACTCATACCAACATTAATCTGATCCAAAACTCATAAAGAACAAATATCCATGGGCTCATATGCAACCCAATCTAATTTAGTCCGCTTGGAGCCTCAAGCACAACTGATAGGTCCCTTGATAACTTAAAATACAATACTCAAGAATTGTCCTCTTCGGGTGAGGATGTACCACCTTTACTGGAATAATTTTTCTGCCCCTTCATTGATAACTTACGGCTGCTTAAATAGCAGACCATGCTTATACACTGAAACAGAACACTAAAACAGAACTTGCGGAAACAGAGGAACAACCTAAGCCACTACCAGTAGCCGACGCCTAACAAAGGGAAATGACTCACGTATTAACTGAATAAAATGCAGCAGCAATTAATCATAAAACAGAAGATAAAACAGAAGATAACATAGAGCCGAAATGTCTCTAACGGCTATGACCCAGTCCATGCACGTATGCACGTCGTTTCCCTGCACTACGTCCTGCGACGAACGCTACGTCATGCGCATTACGTCCCGCGCACTACGCGCACTACGTCCGCTTGCGTCGATCTTGTCCGTCTAACCTCCTCCCAAATATTTGGGATTTGGTTTGAGTCCTCTAGCTGAACGCCGTGGTGTATCAATACTTCCCCCACTGGGTGGACGCTTGTCCGCAAGGTCCACATTTGGAAATTGCTCCATCAATGATTGAGGCCTCTCCCACGTGGCCTCTTCAGCTGGCAAGTTTTTCCATTGAACCAAGTGTTCTTCTTCAAACTTTTTGCCTTGTTTGACCCAGCGGGTATCCAGGATGCGTTGCGGCTCAAGTATGATTGTTCCTTCATCATCTATAGGCGGTAACTCAGTAGATGGCGGTGTATGTTCTCCCAGAAATTTCTTTAAGAGGGAAATGTGAAAAACTGGATGAATGCGGGCTTCGGCTGGCAACTGCAGCTTGTAAGCAACTGCTCCTATTTTTTTTAGCACCCGATACGGCCCATAAAACTTACTGGCAAGCTTTTGGTGGGCACGTTTAAAAACTGTCTGTTGCCGATAGGGATGCAGCTTCAAGAATACCATGTCACCGACTTCAAAAGTGACATCCCTCCTCTTTTGATCAGCGGTTTGTTTCATACGATTGATGGAGGCTGCTAGATGAGCTTTGAGTTGCCGTAATAACTCATCTCTGTTTTTCAGCTGCTCATCTATTTCGTGGATGGAAGATTGACCAGTAGGATAAAGTGGAATTGTGGGAGGTGGCCGTCCGTATAAAGCTTGAAACGGCGTCATCCCTGTTGAGGCATGATACGTTGTATTATACCATAACTCAGCCCAAGGAAGATAGGCACTCCATTTGCGCGGCCATTGATGCACAAAGCACCTAAGATATTGCTCTACACAGCGGTTAACGACTTCCGTTTGTCCGTCGGTTTGCGGATGATAAGCGGAGCTAAGCTGTAATTTTGTGCCTGACATTTGAAAAAATTCTTGCCAAAACCTGCTAATGAAAACCGGGTCACGATCACTAATGATAGATTTTGGCAAGCCATGCAGCTTGATAACTCCTTCCACAAATTTTTCAGCCACACCTTTAGCAGTAAATGGATGAGCTAAAGTTAGGAAGTGTGCAGCTTTGCTTAACCTGTCCACTACCACCAGTATAGTATCTTTGCCGTTGGACGTGGGTAATCCTTCAATGAAGTCAAGAGTGATATCATCACAAACTTGGCAAGGAATGGGCAACAGTTGGAGAAGTCCCGCAGGTGAGAGTGTCTCTGATTTCATCCTCTGGCATACTGCACAGTGCTTAACATATTCGGTTACAGCTTGATACATTTTCGGCCAATAAAATTGATTTGCCAAGCGTTTGAAAGTCCGCAATACGCCTGAATGCCCTCCGATCTTTGTGTCGTGAGCCTCGTGTAACAACTGCTTCCGTAATTCTCCTTGGGAAGGAATGAGTACCCTGCCTTTGAAGAAAAATAACCCCTGACGTTGTGTATAGGGTCCTTCGTTTTGACTCTTGGTCACTTGCGTGATTGCCTGGATGTATGGGTCTCCTTCGTATGCCTTCCGAATTTCATCCCATATAGTTACGGTGGGTAAATGGATGTGGTTGAGGACTGGACTGTTGGGCTTGCGTGAAAGGGCGTCCGCAGCAGAATTTTCACGACCTGGGCAATAGGTGATTTCATACTCGTAGCCTAGTAATTTGGCTACCCATTTTTGCTGCTCTGGTGTTGCCAAACGTTGTTCCAGAAAATACTTTAAGCTGCGTTGGTCGGTTTGGATGAAGAACTTCCTCCCCAATAAATATGGTCGCCATGTGCGTATCGCCTCCACAATAGCAAGCATTTCTTTGGCGTAGGTGGACCATGATTTTTTTGTAACTCCCAGTGCACGGCTCATGAAGGCAATGGGTTTGCCTTGTTGAGTTAAGACTGTGCCTATTCCTTCCCCTGCAGCGTCCGTTTCTATAGTGAAGGGCTCATTAAAATTTGGCATGGCCAAAACAGGGGTGGTAGTCATCGCTCGTTTAAGAGTGACGAAGGCTCCTTCGGCTTCCTCGCTCCATACATACTGCCCTTTCTTGAGGAGGTTGGTGAGGGGTCGAGCGATGATGCCATAGCTTCGAACAAATTTTCTGTAATATCCTGTCAAGCCTAAAAACCCACGCAATTCATAAATATTAGTTGGTGTAGGCCATGCTACCATGGCAGCAATTTTCTGATTATCGACCTTCACTCCTTGAGGCGTAACAATGTGTCCCAAATACTCTAGCTCCTGTTGGCCGAATACACATTTGCTAGCCTTAGCAAAAAATTGTTGTTGCCTCAAAATCTCCAAGGATTGTTTAACATGCGTCACATGCTTTTCCCAAGTAGAGCTATATATGAGAATATCATCGAAGAAGACTAAAATAAACTTTCGAAGATAAGGTCGAAATATAGAGTTCATAATGGCTTGGAACGTAGAGGGTGCATTACATAGACCAAACGGCATTACTAAATATTCATAATGACCGTTGTGAGTACGAAATGCAGTTTTGAGAATGTCGGAAGGATTTACTCTTACTTGGTGATATCCGGCCCTTAGATCGAGCTTGGTAAAGTATGAAGCGCCATGTAATTCGTCTAACATGTCGTCTACCGTCGGAATGGGAAATCGATCCTTGATGGTGGCGGTATTGAGTGCGCGGTAGTCCGTGCAAAATCGCCAACTACCATCTTTTTTCTTTACCAATAATACGGGTGACGAGAACGGACTGGTACTTGGACGAATAAGGCCGGAATTCAGCATCTCCTATACTTGTTTTTCGATTTCCTCCTTCTGAAAATGTGCATATCGATACGGTCTTACATTGATTGGCTCGGTCCCTTCCTTGAGCGTAATGCAATGCTCAACCTCGCGCACTGGTGGCAGACTTGAGGGCTCATGGAATACGTCCTCATAGTCTTTAAGGATCCTCTGCATTTCTTGTTGCTTAACATCAACTGACGCAGCAGGTGAGGCTTTGCTCAAAGTTGGCTGAATGTATATCGCAAATAGAGCATGGCCTTGGCGGAGCTCTTTCGATATTTCAGTCGGTGTTGCCTCCTGGATTGCTCGCACGTCTACACCTTGCAATCTTCGGTCTTGGTTTTGCCAAGTAAAGTCCATGGTCAATTTCCTCCAGTCACAGACCACTGATCCGAGCATTTCAAGCCATTGCACACCAAGTACAAGATCTAAACCTGTTAATGGCAGAGAAAAAAGGGTGAGATAAAACTCGGTACCCTGCAGCTCCACTTGTACCTGATCGTAACGCCCTCGGCATTTTAATTTTTCTCCATTGGCCACCCGGACAGAAAATGCTTCCGTGGGTACTACTGGCAATTTGAGCATGTTCGCCTAACGCTCACTGATGAAGTTGTGCGTCGAGCCGCTGTCCACCAGAACCACCACTTCGTGAGGACCCATTCTCGCTGTTATGCGCATGGTTTTGGGACCTGACCACCCTGTTAAAGCATGCAACGTGATCTCGGGTTCTTGTTCAGGTTCTTGTACTTCCCTTGTTTCTCCACCTTGGTCTTCCTCCAATGTTTGCTGATCAGTAATATCTTCGCATATGACATTATCCGTATGCCCCTCCAAGAGCAGTAACTGTGGTTTTTGACATTTATGCCCAGCGGTGAAGCGTTGATTGCAATTGAAACAGAGACCTTGAGCTCTTCTCTTTTGCATTTCTTCCCATGTTAAACGTCGGATTGGAATTGCAGGATTAGCAGGGCTACACGCGTGGTTGGTGGAAAGACTAGCGGAGCTCTTGTGAGTGGTGATCGCACAAACAGTTGCTGGCGTGCAAGCTGTTCGTCCCGCATTCGTGCCAAATTAATGGCCTCCTTGAGGGATTGCGGCTTAAACATCCTTATCCCATCAGAAATCTCCGCCTTCAAGCCCCCCATGAATGTCCCTATTAAAGCTTTTTGCGTCCATCCACGTACCTTATTGCCTAGCTTCTCAAACTCACGTTGATAGTCTCGCAATGTTCCCGTTTGCCTGATCCGTGAGAGAGCTTCATCAAAGTCTTTGCATCCCGATGGCCCGAAGCGAGCCCATAATTCCTGTTCGAATTTTTCCCAAGAGATCACATTTCCTTCTTCACGTAACGTCCTGCGAAGCCATTGCCACCATTGGTTGGCTTCCCCTTCAAGGTGGTACGCAGCCATGGGGACTTTTTGGTTCTATGCCGTATTCTGATATTCAAATAATTGTTCCACCCGATTGAACCACTCCGTTGGATCGTCTCCAGAGAAGTGTGGAAACTCTAGCTTGGCTGATTTGGACGAGACGATCATCCGTCCGCCATCTGGGTTTTCGTGGTGGTGATTGCCCGGGTTTGAGGTATCCGGGTTAGTGAGCAATACATTGGAAAGTCGATTGAGGGTTTCCTCTATTCTCTGTAAACCCTCTTGCACAGCGCCCAATCCATACTCCAAGTGCTCAATACGCTCCTTGTTGGTTCTCATAGTAAACCTGGCTCTGAGGCCAATGATAGGTCCCTTGATAACTTAAAATACAATACTCAAGAATTGTCCTCTTCGGGTGAGGATGTACCACCTTTACTGGAATAATTTTTCTGCCCCTTCATTGATAACTTACGGCTGCTTAAATAGCAGACCATGCTTACACACTGAAACAGAACACTAAAACAGAACTTGCGGAAACAGAGGAACAACCTAAGCCACTACCAGTAGCCGATGCCTAACAAAGGGAAATGACTCACGTATTAACTGAATAAAATGCAGCAGCAATTAATCATAAAACAGAAGATAAAACAGAAGATAACATAGAGCCGAAATGTCTCTAACGGCTATGACCCAGTCCATGCACATATGCACGTCGTTTCCCTGCACTACGTCCCGCGACGAACGCTACGTCCCGCGCATTACGTCCCGCGCACTACGCGCACTACATCCGCTTGCGTCGATCTTGTCCGTCTAACCTCCTCCCAAATATTTGGGATTTGGTTTGAGTCCTCTAGCTGAACGCCGTGGTGTATCAACAACGTACCCTATAGGTTACTCATAATCCACATTCATATATAATCCCAGACTTTTAAAACACTAGTCCACAGTTTACAATCATTCCACATCCAAAACATATATATATACTAAACATTTTGTTGGACCCTTGAGGATATTATCTATTATGCTTGTTTATGTTTTCTTGTATTTATATTATATATATTGTATATTGAATGGTGTGGATGAATGATGACATGATAATGTTTGAAATAGACATGAATTTCAACCCCAGGCATTATATCATTAGCCTGAGTAATCCCTATTAAAGACCACGTTAAATGAAGTTACAAGTGTTGTAATATATGACAATAATTTTGTTGGTTATATAACAAAGTAAGGACCGTATAGACTCACTGGTAGCTAATGTAACATTGATAAGAAGGAACTCTTACCATATATGTATTTTGGGCTAGGAAGGTCTTTTGAAATCGAACGTGCACATGAATATGGGTACGTTATTCTCTCGTAATAAATCCATATAATTTTATTTGTAAAAGAAAATATTGTTTTATGAGTGCATGTATATTGGGTCAAGTGAGAGAATATAAGAGCTTTATTCTAATTAGATGTCTCACACACCTATATCTCAATATGTTTATATCGATTAAAGGGTTAATGGTTCTCCCCTATAACATATATAATTGTTCTCTAACAATTAGGAGACACTCAAATGAAAAGTTGTTATGCGGAAGTACTATGCAAGGCTTTGCAAAGTGGTGATTGGAATTTTGCAAAAGAATTCCTTAAGCTCCAACCCAATTCAAAGACCCCAATAATTAATACTACTACGGGCATGACCGCTCTTCACGTGTCTGTTGAGGCGGGACATGTCCATATAGTGAAAGCGTTGGTGAAGCAAATGTCGAATGATGACTTGGAAGTACAAGACCACAACGGTAACACAGCTCTAATGAAGACAACATATACTGGACAATACAAGATGGCGAAGATCATGCTTAGAAAGAACAAGAAGTTGGTCAGCATAGGAAAAGTCGGATATGGGCGCAAAACCCTTCCAGTTGTTAATGCTATTTCATATGGACATGTAAAAATGGCTCGCTATTTGTATTCTCTCACTCCGCCGGAAGATCTAAGTCCAGAAAAGGGCAATAGCGGTTCAACACTCTGTACCCAAGCTATATATAATGTCAGAGCTTTAGGTACGTACGTACGTACCAACAATTTGATCTCCGTCTATATATATATATATAATATACGCGCGCGCGTGTGAAAATATTAAATGCTCCTCTAGTATTTATCCTCTTATTTTAACCGCTCGTGTATTTTTTTTTAATAATTTTTAATAATTAAGAAAATGATTATTAATAAATTTTTTTATTTTTTTATATGTTTAATATTGATGTTTAAAAAATATTTAAAAGAAAAAAAAATACAAATTATGCACTAATACCGGCAACTTTGAAGAAGCAAAACATTAATGTAACTGAATAGCAGCACCATATTTATATATCATCTCCGTTACGATATAATTCTATCTGGGTTTTTTTAATATTGTTTTATGTACCACGTACAGATATTGCTTTGGACTTAATAAAAAAATATCCAGATTTGGCGCTTACTCCAGACAGATCAGGCCGCTACAGCCCTATATTCGCGTTGGCTTCTATGCCAACTTCATTCCCGAGTGGAAAGCCGCTCGTGTTTTGGAAAAAATGGATCTACTCTTGTTAGTATACGCTCACTCGATCTCCTTTCTGTTACAGTACTTTCTTTTCCCTCTTTTATCAAGTTGTTCCAGTATTATGAGCACAGCTAGCTATGATCGATGAATTTAACTATTTCTTACAAGGATTACAAGCATGCATGCAAGACGGAATATCACGATCATATTTCGAGTAACGTTCACTAAAGTTTCTAAAATCCTGCTTCTTCTATTTCTGTTACGTACGTGACGTACGCAAGCATGCATTAATAATTTGGCTTAATTAAGCTTTTGATAATTACCAATTAATTCGTGATTCATCGACATGATTTTATCTGAAGGTATACACATTCAACTGGAAAATGGTACAAGTTATACCAATATTGAAGTTCAAGAGGACGAGGAATGCCAAAGCAATGAAGTAAAAACTAACAGATCATCAGGTACGGCGTAGTTGTTAAAACTTTCTTAATTCCCTAGTTAAGGTTTTCGCTTGCAATAAGGATCATATATATTTTGCAAAGGTTCATGATTTCTCTATTGTGGTGTTAAGCTAATATTTAAAAGAGTTCCGTTTAGTAGGGCGCTAGAAAGTTTACTCTCCCACAGTACTCATGATATCTTCTTTTTGCATTGTCTCCCCGATTCTTAGGTTAGTCTAAAGGGAGAGTAAACTTGATATATACTTTAGCACTATTCACCCGCCCAGTTCTGGACTGGGTAACCGGCCGGTATACTCTAGCAATTATCATTTCTTAAGAATACCAAATTTGGAACACAACGCGATGAAAGTCTCTCAATCAGGCCAGCTCAATACGTTCCGGGGCTTAAGACTAAAATTCTGAGTGAGAATTTTTTTCTTTTTTTCTTCTAAAGTAAAATTAAATAAATTTATTTTTATTTTTATATTATATATTTATTTGAAAATAATTGCTATCATTTTGTCAAGTAAAATTATTGATTAAGATTTTATACCAAATTTTTAATTAATAACTGACGTTAATCTTTATTAGGAAAATTTTAATTTAGAGAGAATTTTATCAAATCTAGTTTTACAAGTACTTTAGACTCTTACAATTATAATCATTATTGTCAATAAAATTCTATAAGCAACTTATACATTTGAAAAAAAATGGGCCCTTGCCTCTACAAAGGATTATACAAAAACCTTTTATAAATATTGAAAAATTAAATTTTGCTATTTATAATTTTCACATTAATTATATATTAAACTAATAAAGACAAAAGAGAAGTGTATTCTTAGAAGAAGAATAGGTGAAATAATTATTATATGTGATACCTTTAAAAACTAATAATGATATAATATCTATTTGATCTTATTTCTATTCTCATTCTCATTGAGTTAATTAAAGTTTTTTATTGGGTATATATATATATTTTTTTAAAATTCTACATTATATATATATATTTTTTTTGGGGCCTTCTTACATTAGGGGTCTTAGGCAATTGCCTAACTTGCATAATGGAAGAGACGGCCTGCTCTCAATAATATACCATGAAAGCAAATAAATTTAATTACAAAATAATTAAGGTTTCACAAATGGATTTCTTACCTACACTGCGTGATGGGAATATGAGCAAATTTCATATTATTTTAGAAATAATATATTCGAACAATCTTCTAATGTGTGTACATGATTAATTTCGTTTCTACTTTGTAGTTCGAGACCTGTTGCGCTGGCTATTTTCAAAACTCATTAAACTCTTGGGTACGTATGCAAGTTTCATTTGCCAAATTTATCTCATTTCTTTAACCTTTTTATCCCTTTTTTTCTGTGCATTGATGTTTCATTTGATCAATTGTGGACAAAGATATCGAGCATTTATATGAAATGAAGTTGGTCCATAAGCAATCCCGTGAACTTCTGAATCTTATGTGCAAAGAAATCGTAATTTCAGACCATGGAAAAAGGCATAAAGGTAATGTTAATGCAGCTATTTTCCGTGCAATCAAGAAGGGGGCTTTTGAGTTTGTTCAAGATGTATTGAGAGCGAATCCAGAGCTTCTATGGATCCGTGATGGCAATTCAAGAAATATATTCTCATATGCTGTCCTATGCCGCCAAGCAGAAATCTTTAGCCTTATATATGGAATAGATATGAAAAACAGAATGGCACTTGAACAGGATTCCTCCTTGAACAATATATTACATATGGCAGGGATGCCACCAGTTTCCAATATGCTTGATGACATATACAAGCTGGCGCAGCTTTTCAAATCCAAAGAGAACTACAATGGTTTAAGGTCATCTCTTTTACTTTCTATATATATATATATATATATATATATATATGATATACTCTTCTTCTTTATTGCAAGCCGGGGATTTTAGGACAACTGACACGAAATGTGGTGAGGAAGACAAATATAGGACAAGCAAAAAACCAAACTTTAGGTAATAAGGCACGAATTCAACCAAATGAGGAATCTCATTGAAAGATATAACATTTGGAGACTACTATTCTAGGGGTTTTGAGTAGTAATTTGAATTTGAGTACTGCAATTGAATTGAGGAACAAATCTTTATTAGATTCTATTGATGTTATCTCTTAGCACTATGCAAATGTGTTATGACTAAGAAAGTTCATTACAAATGGATTATGCACTCTATGTTAATCTTTGGTATACGGTAATTTGACTAGATTAGGGAATAGCTAGGTATTACATATTTTAGCTAAGGATATAATATATATATTTTTTATTTTTTTTTATAAACAGAATTTCATTCAAACTCAAAGCAAATTTTATAGTAACTTGATCAACAAAATCAGGGACATTTCCCCACCACATTTGAACATAGAAAACATTACATGCATATCTAGCTAATCTGTGTGCAACTCCATTACCCATTCGTTTAACATGCTTAATGCTAACTCTCTGGAAATAATTCTTTAAGCTCTTTGCCTCCATAATTAAGTTCCCATTAGCTTAGAAAGTATCATGGACAACTTGTAATTCCTGTACCATAAGCAAACAATCAGACTCATTGATTAGTTTAGGAATACCAAGAGGAATGCAAAGCTGCAACCCTCTTAGCACTGCAAGTAACTCGACTGTTGCAGGTTCATTCACTTCAGTTTCTGAAATAGTTGCTACCATTACCACCTTTCCATAGCTATCTCTTAAAATTAGAGAAAACAACTCATATCGACATTAAGCTTCAAATAAATTCTTAATGGAGGCTACCATCTACAAACCTTCCTCACCTCAATAGTAATTGATAAGCTTAAATCTTTATAAGACTTAGATAGAGACATTGCCAAGTTAGCTGCTGTAAAAGGAGTAATAAACTCTTTCTCCATTTTCATCTTATTCCTCCTATACCAAACACCCCAACAAAGCACAAAAAGAAGAGTAAAGTTTGCATCATTTCCTCATGTCAAAACAAATCTCACACTTTCCATAAAACACTTATCAGGTTTAAAAAGCAACACCATTAGAGCAAACCTTTGCCTGACTACTTGAAGCCGAGGACAAAAA
Organism: Juglans regia; assembly: GCF_001411555.2. Taxonomy (NCBI): domain Eukaryota; kingdom Viridiplantae; phylum Streptophyta; class Magnoliopsida; order Fagales; family Juglandaceae; genus Juglans; species Juglans regia. Next base: position 11,439,320 of record NC_049906.1, on the reverse strand, counting down.
AATAAGGCATGGTTAATATCTTCTCTAGTCTCTTCAAAAAAACAGCACCCCACTCCACCGCAATATTTCTCTATCTCAGGTTGTGTAAAGTAGGCAGTATACCCCTACAAACTCTCCAAGCAAAAGTTCTAATTTTTCTTGGAACTTTTATCTGCAATAGCTTTTTCCAAAGCTGCTTATCTTGTATCCAACTAGAGCTTTCACCAATACTACTTGAACTCAAACCTTGAATCGTCTTGTATGCACTTTTCACACTAAAAGAACCATTTGACTCCTCTGACCAAATCCATTTATCTTTGTAAGGGGTAAAAGATAGCCTAAGCTTTAAAATTTCCTAAGCCACTATTGGATTAAAGAGAGCTCTAACATCATTAGCCTTCCATGTTCTTGTTCTACTTACATATAAGACTATCAACAGTTGCAATTTCTTGAGAGGAAGGTAACATATTTTTACAATCCAACATTAAGACTTTATGACCTCGGACCCAATAGTCTTTCCATATCTTGATAGAATCACCAGTCCAAACCCTCCATCGGCACCCTTCAACTCATAGAAAACTTGTTCAAATGGTTATAGATTGTAGCTATTTCTTTAAAGAACAAATTCGAAGTTGCAGTTGAGCTTGAAATCCGCAAGATGACATTGTAAAAAATCTTCAAAAATCCTACAGAAACCTTGATGGTTTCCCAATCCTTTAAAGTTGGTGGCCCTCTTCGTCCAACCTCACATAAATATGGTCCAAACTGATCGTCTTCATCTTGCATCACTTCAAACGCCGCATGATACTCTAGAGCTACACTCAACATTAGATATGTTGAGTTCCACCTGGTTGGAACATCAAGAAAAAGAAGCCCATCACCCGAGATATTTTGTCTCTCCACACAGGACTTGAACTTATCGAGTCTTGTAGGGGAAGACTTCACATACTTCACTACATTTCGAATCTTTACAATCAATCCATCAATTTCTTTCAATCCATCCTGGACAATGAGATTCAAAATATGTGCACAGCATCTTATGTGCATAAGCTCGTTGTCTAATACCAAACAATCCCTAACTTTGGAACTTTTCCTCAAATAATCAATGGTCGTAGCATTAGAAGATGCATTGTCAACTGTGATCGTAAATATCTTCTTTATACCCCATCCAAGTAAGGATGACTCTATCTCTCTTCCTATTGTCATCCCTTCACGATCAGAAACTTTCATAAAATCTATTATTTTTTTATGTAAGATCCAATCGTCATCAATAAAATGGGCCGTTATGCACATATAGTTAAGATTTTGCACCGATGTCCACATATCAGTGGTGATGCAAATCTTATAACTTGATGCCATGAATATGTCCCTTAACTTGTCCTTTTCTAAAAAGTATATCTTCAAACAATCTCGCATAACAGTAATGCGAGAGAGTCTTGGAAATCTAGGCTCAACTGCGGTCAGAAAATCTTTAAATCCTTGTTTTTCTACAAATCTAAACGGCAACTCATCCATAATTATCATCTTAGCTAAAGCCAACCTTATTTTATTCTCATTATACTTGACAAGTCCAACACTAGGACCATTACTTGAATCATCCCCATCATCATTCTTCGTAGCTCCAGTTGGAGGCACATTGCTATTTAAATGCATCGCATCGTCGTTTGATTCAGACCTTGCCGAAGGTATAGTACCACTAAATTCAATATGGCTCAACTGCATTTTCAAGATAAAAATCGAAAAGCAAATATCATTATTCATTAATCAATTCTAAGTTAAGAACACCAATGAAAACAGTACTGTTCATTCCCGTGGTTTATTTTAATAATGCTTACTTACGACAATAATTAAAAATAAAGTAATTCAATCACAAGCAAGCTTCACTTACTATTAATCAATCACATACATATTAATCAATAACAAGCATAAGATGTGTATAAGTATAGGATGTGTGGTATTAATCTAATAGATCTAGTTCTGGAAGACTAACAGTAACTTAATCATGAGCTAACACTTAATCATAATGCTCCATTTCGTATTTATCTGACAGCAATGTGAAGACCAACAGTCATTCAGATGCCAAGTTTTGAAAACCATTATGTACCAGCCGGAACAGTTTGAATTTGCCGTTTCGGAACAGTAACTGAAACAATGTGGCTGACTATTTCATACCGGATTCAATTCCAGTCATTTCGGTGCGTTTCGGGTCATTCCAACCATTTTGGTCCAAAAATTAACACAGTTTTTTTGTAGTTATTTTGAATCCCATGGCATATCTGTAATTTCCTCATCTTCTTATTTACCTTCACTGATTGCTTTTCTTATCAACATGTCACTAGACTCAGTACATGTCTCCATCTCAATGTTTTTAATTTCGTACCGTACCGGCCGGTACGGTCGAAATTTTTCGTTTCGGGCGTCCGGCTGGTACAGGTACTATGTGTGTTCCGTACCGGCCAAAATACCGGCCGTACCGGACTGTACCGGCCGTTTCGGCCTAAATTTCGGCCGGTACCGGCCGATATTTCGGCCGGTGTTTTTTTTTTTTTTTTCATTTTTTCAAACTACAAATTTATTTTTTAACTCCTAATTCAGACTATACTATTTACAATTTATATATATATGTATTTATATATAATTTATTTATATATAAACTATTATTTTGAAATATAATTTTTATATATATTTATATATATAATTTATTTATATATCGACTATCCCGAAACGTTATCTCGAAACGCTATCCCGAAACGGTACCGGTATCGAAATATTTCGTTCCAGTGCCTTGACCGGTACGTCGTCCGGTACGATATTCAAAACATTGCTCCATCTACCATTTTACCTTTTCTGATCAATATGTGTCAGTACACGTCTCCATCTACCATGTAATAAATAAAAGATATGGGATTTTCAGGCAAAAAATAAAAAAAGTTGCTTGCATGTTTTTAAAATATTTTCTTTGTGGGAAGTTGGAGAAGAAGGACGTCCTTGTGATTATCATTCTGAATGTTATATACACTGGCGGCATTTACTTGAGGGAGGAATGGGAGGTGTGTTTATTGAGTATTTTATTGAGTTTTATAAATATGTGTGTTTAAGACTTGTATTGACTATTGAAAAGTATTATTAAGTTTATTAGGTATGTATGTTTTTAAAACTTGTATTGATTTTATTTTGAAATATAGTAATTATATATATAATTTATTTTATTTTTGATAAATAAAACAACTTTTATTAACAAAAGAATGGACAAAATGCCAATTACGAAAACTCTTATGCCCTAACTAGGTAGGCGCATTAGAAGCAAGGTGTAGATTCATATTATATATATAATTTATTCATATAATGTCTATCTCAAAATAGTATACCGAAACATACCGAAACCGAAATATTCCGTTCTGGTGCTTCAACCGGAACGGAATTCAAAACTTTGTTTAGATGCCTTACAGAGCTCAAAACTATTTGCCATAGCTGAGTACTTAATTCTTATAGATAAACTAGAGAGAGAGCAGAGTGAGAGAGTGGGTGAAGAAAATTTCCTTGCATGCCTTGGATTATTGGCCCAGCTGGTGGGCCAAGTGGAGGGCCATTGACTCCATTAGAAAATTTACAGCAAATCTTTGCGGCTTTAATGTTAAAGATTCGGTTGCAGTTTAAAAACATAGCAGATAGAAATGGTCTGATACCGGTTTGTAACCTCTGGAAATCGAGTAATGACCTCCGAGCTAGCTTGGGAAATTGACTGAATCGAATGGACTTAAATAATATTTATTGTAGCTTCAAATGACTTTGCACTATTTTTATTTATTTTTTATAAGTAAGAAATTTTATTGAATGAAACTAGGCAGAGCCTATGTACACAAGAAGTAAACAAAAGAAGCACCTAATTACACTCTAGAAACCTGACTTTGCACTATTTTCTTCTGTTGTTTTATATATAGGCATAGACCCCTGATGTTGAAGCAATAATAACAAATTAGGAATGCAGTATATATGAATTAATAACCACCGACACACACACACACACACATACCTCATATATACACATATCATGGAGCTGTTCTACACTCAAAATATCAGGCAATGCTATTATCTCTTTCATCAAAGAAGAGTGGCCACCATCATTCCACTTGCAATTTTATTGGGCTATAAATATATGCTTTTGGGCCATAAAAGTTCATTACTAGCATAAAAAAATCTTGTGGATCCTATTAAGCTATAGAGTGTAGTGGCCTACCACTTTAAGTTTTTGGCTATGATGTTTATGGAATTTACTCTAGTTTCGCTCCTTTTCAGAACTGACCCGCACTCCTTTGCGAGAGGGACAAGGAAACCTTTTAGGTCTACCTCTCCCTATACAACCCTGCGGGAGGTAAGTTATTAATGGAGTCTTCGTTTAGTACAGTTGACTTTGTTGATGGAACTTCGTTGATTTTGTCGTTGCAGTGTCGGGTCGTACAAAATAGAATTCACACCACAGGAAATAATTGCGTTAGTGAAATAGAATTCACACAAGTTTGTAAAAAGACAAACTGGAGCGTGTAGTTGCCACAACTGATTTTTTGCTCACTGTAATTCGATTTCTCCCTTTTCCTCTTCTTTCTTCTTCTTCTCTTTTTTCTTTTTTTTTTTTTTTTTTGCTTGTCAACTACTTGACCGAAGTTGTCCACAGTTTTTTTGTCATTTCTTCTCTTCCTTGCTCCTCCTTTTTATTTCCGCTTCTTTCATCATTTCATTTTTTATTTGTTTTTGTTGTTGTTCATTCGCTGGACTTGTTAACTGTGAAGCTAAGGAAACGTCAGCAGTGCTGCATATATGTCGCACTGTGTGATTGTCTGCAGTGCATAGCGCACATGTAGTGACCGTGTAACCTTTGACATATCATAAATTATATCTCTATAGCAGAAAACTCAATATTTCCATTCAAATTAAGTACCTATGATCATAGAAAATAGCAAGAAAAATATTGTAGGGAATAAGATATAATAGAAAAATTAATGTACGTTTGTTGTTGGTTTCATACGTCTTTTAACTCTTAGTAATAGAAACATTTCAGGTCAGTCTTTTTAAGTAAAAGATAAAGATTTTATTAAGATTTTAGGCGAAAATTTTAATTTGATAAAATATATATTTTTATTTTTGACTGGGCATCTAGTACTCATTTACTACAATTTTTTTTTTTCTTTTAAGTATGTTTTTAACATCCTTAATTATTAAAAAAATTAAAAAATTATATAATTTTAATAATATTAATTTCTTTAATCATTAAGTAAAATAAAAAAATTAAAAAAAATCAAATATAAAAAAATAATAAAAAAATAATAATCATATCATTATTCTATTTGAAATATCCCACAAGAACTTTTAGATTTTTGTAAAATTTCGAGAAGTTAAGTCAGATTTGAAGTGTGAGAAGAGAATTTTATGTTTTATTTAAGAATTTAAAATATTATATTTTAATATTATTATTATTTTATAATTTAAAAAATATAAATTGAGATATAAAAAAATTAAATTATTTATTATATTTTATATAATAATTTAAAAAAAGTGTAACGGATGATTTGAAAAAGATTTGAGAGTTTATTATATTTTGAACTTACAGGGAAGGAAGAATTTTTAATACTTTTTAGAGGCAAGAGAGTAGGTTTCGGACTTTTATTAAATATTTGAAATATTTTTTAATAATTCTTTAAGTGCAGGCCTGCCCCTGGCCATGGGTCCATGCACTCCAACCTAGATCTAGATCTATTCTATGCTTTTTTGTTTGAACTTTTCACGACGCTCAAGGTCTCCTTGGCTGAATTTAAGTATCTCTAAATTAATTAGTTAATATTTCGAATCTGAATAATCCGACACGCATGCATACAAATGACGTGACACAAATTAACACAAAAAATATTATCTTGTTTGAAAACGTGGCACGTCTTTACAAATAAAACAAAAGTTTAAAGTTTGTGATAATATAATATTAGATAAAAATTAAAAATTTAATAAAATATTATTTTTTAATATTAATATTATTTTAATAATTTAAAAAAATTAAAGTTTGAAATTTTTTGTCCTATTCTTTCCGTGATTCACGTTTTATGAAGAAACCAAAGAGACTCCGCAATAAAAGGAGATTTTAGAGTTTCATTTCGGCATGGTTGCTTATATTGCGCTTAGCCAGACTGATTCTACCTTCCCAAGTACCTTTTTTTTTTGTTTTTTTTTTCTTAAATTTATATTACATTGTTTGATAGAAGTTTAAATTTTGAGAATTTTGGCTGGCCATATATTTTGGTAAATCTTATTTATTAACGTATATTTACAACCCAAAAATACTCAAGAATTTCAAAAACTACTCACCCTTCTTGAAATTATAACAAGGAGTCTACCTCATTCATGACCAAAACTCCAGAAAAATACTTGTCATCTTGCTCATATCAATTATCATCTGTTTAATTAGTTTAATCGGTTGCAAAAAATAGAGGTATTCTCGTTCTGAGATTGATCTTTACTCAAAATATCATTGATTTTGATCGCCGAAAAAGTCTTAAATGTTGTAGTGTACGTCATGAGCCTTACAAATAGCTTGATTTTCATTAACTCTAAAAGCACTTTAAAGTTTAAACCCAGGATTACCAGAAAGTAAACTGTTTTTCAATAGTAGAATCACTACAAGGTTCAACACATTTACCAGCGATTGTGTATCGCTAGCTATACACAACAAATCGCTGGCATATATATACCCCAGAGATTTTTAAGTCGCTGGAAAATCGCCGGTATTAACGCCCCACTTTATATCTACTGCAACGGACACTAAAACTCGCCGCCATATAACCATATCCCGGCGATTTTTTTTTCGCTGCTGATTACAAACTAATCGCCGCTAATTCAATATAGGATTCTGTCGTTAAACGATGCGATAGATTATTCGCAGCGATTAATTTTCGCCCCTAAAATTAAAAAAATCGCTGCCAAATATATTTGCCAGCCACTCCACAAAATCGCCGTAATCAAAAAATCGCCGTATAGTTGCATATGGCAACGATAAATTATCGCCGCTTTTCATTAATAAGCGGCGACTTTTTTATCGCCGCCATATTCTTCATAGTATTTAGCGGCGAATATTAGATCGCTGCTAAATACAAATATGCGGCGAGGTTTCACTCTCTGCCAATTGGTTTTCAAATCGGTAATTATATGGCGGTGATTTAAAAAATCGCTGCCAAATATATTTGCCAGCCACTCCACAAAATCGCCGTAATCAAAAAATCGCCGTATAGTTGCATATGGCAGCGATAAATTATCGCCGCTTTTCATTAATAAGTGGCGACTTTTTTATCGCCGCCATATTCTTCATAGTATTTAGCGGCGAATATTAGATCGCTGCTAAATACAAATATGCGGCGAGGTTTCACTCGCTGCCAATTGGTTTTCAAATCGGTAATTATATGGCGGCGATTTAAAAAATCGCTGCCAAATATATTTGCCAGCCACTCCACAAAATCGCCGTAATCAAAAAATCGCCGTATAGTTGCATATGGCAGCGATAAATTATCGCCGCTTTTCATTAATAAGCGGCGACTTTTTTATCGCCGCCATATTCTTCATAGTATTTAGCGGCGAATATTAGATCGCTGCTAAATACAAATATGCGGCAATGTTTCACTCGCTGCCAATTGGTTTTCAAATCGGTAATTATATGGCGGCGATTTAAAATATCGCTGCTATAGAATTAGAGGCAGCGAGTTTCCAAATCGCCGTAATGTACATTCTGCTATATAAATGTATTTGCGGCGAATATTTAATCGCCAGGATTTATCTTTAGTAGCTATTTGTACATCGCTGGTTTAGGAGAATTTAAGTGTTAGTTTATAGCGGCGATTGAAAATTCGCCGGAAAATGCGCTTAATTCGCCGCTAAAACTGAATTCGTGTTTAAATTTCCTGGGCTTTATTTTCTTTCTTGGCCTGGTTTTTAGTTGTTCCTAAATGCACCATTCATAATCCAAACTCATTCATTCAAGTTGCTAATCAATATAACATGCAAAATAAATACATAAAGTTCCATCCAAGCCCATCAACAAAATCCAAACTCATATGTATTACAATAAGGCGGTGTATTAATGTATTCTCATATACAAACTGAACTTTTATCCTTAATAATAAATAAGCATCACAATCATCCAAAGGATTAGTACCAAATCATTGGTTGCAGGAAGAATTACACTTGATCAAAAGGATTAGTTCCCTTAGTCTTCTTTTGAGTTGCTGGAGTATTCAGATGAAGTTACTTCAGATGAAGCACTGGATGACGTATCACCGCTGGAGCTAACTCCATTCCTAAAGCTCTTTGATGCTAGTGCAGGGTTTCTTTGTGGATCGTTAGCTGCAGGCACTTGTCCCTCTTCTGCTAATCTTTTAAGAAGATTCATTACCGTGAGAAGGAACTTTGAAGACAAGGTCCCTGTCCCTACCCACCCCACCCAGCAAGCAGAAATTAATACATATGCTGGGTACAGGACTGACCCCTGAGATAGATATAATATTAAGAACAATAATAAGCAATCAATATAACTAGTTTATAGCGGGACATAGAAATTATTAGACCAGAGCAAAAAGTACAAGAAAGTCTTCCCGACATAAAAAACAGTAGAGCATACAAAAGACACTCACATATGTACCATAACAAGGTCAATAGACCTGGAAAGAAAAACAACTTAAAACAGAAAATCTATGGAAAATCTAGCTAATACTACCGCTCTTTATTATATGATAGATAAAGCCGATGGAAACTTTTAGAACTGAGCATTACAACAAAAATCTTAAAATTGACTGAAAAAACTAAAATCAAATATCAATCAACAAACTGCTAAATTCATCACGTCGATTCAACATATTTTCTAATGGAACATCTGAATCAAATTCCGAATTCTTCCAATGAACTAAAAGTAAAAGTCACTTTTTTTTTCCCTGAAAACACCCATATATCTTCTAATATCACTCTCGCACAAAGCATATATTATATGAATTTTCATTAAGGGAGAGACAGAGTTGCTGCCAAGATGATACAAGTTCAATTCTGCAGCAGCAAGACCAAATAGCTTATGTTTTTACTAGACCACTAGTGGCTGATCGTTTTTTCATTCTCAGATCGAGTCTAATGGGATCTTACTGTGCTTGACACCCCATTAGACTCGGGGTGTCGTATTAACCTAAATCAAAATGATGCCCACTCAAAGAATAAGGAGCTGCAACAAATCCCCCTCAGTAGCTCTAGAAGTTTCAAGATCTCTACTCTCTTACTCTCTTGTTTATGTTATAACAAACTTTTATTCCTTTTTAGTCATTACCTGCTATATCATATGCCTATAGAAGATTTCTAAGGCATTATGTAATCGTTGCATTCAATGAAATGAATATTTGGAAAACATTGTATCCCTTTCTATTATTACTCTAATACTATAAATACCCATGAAATGTATATGACCTAAGATGAAAACATACCTCAAATACAAAAGTGTGATCCTTTGTTACATGGAGTACTTCAAGGGCCTTCAAGTAGGGATCTGGATATGGCTTGGCATGGTCACAATCACTCCCGAGAATGACAGCATCGAAAAAATCTGACAGCATTATGGATGATATCATGAGTTCGGCATTTGGTTTTGGTGCATTGGTAACTGCTGCTCGTTTCAAGCCTCGATCTTCAATCCATTTTCTCACTTTATATAGGCCATTCACAGCTTTCAATTGTTCTTCGGCCAATCTATGTTGTTTCATTAAAGAAAGTCTAAGACGTTGAAGCCTTAAAGAAATTGCAAGCAGGGAAATACAAAGAAAGTTCGTTCTAATATTTATCATATATAACATGAATATGTAGAAGAATTTTTTTCGTACAATCGTGAAGTGCGCAACTGTCATATAGTCACTTTGAAAAAGAATGAGGTCTATTATTAAAAATTATTATTTTTTCATGCGGTTCCGTATTTATTCACTTTTTTTAAAATGATTGTACGATGATTACACACTCACGACTGTAACTATCATTTCTCTATCTAGAATGAAGAGAGGCTTTACTCTAACAATTTTAATGTACCTCCGAAAAATGGGGTCCTTATCGTCTGTGGACTTCAAGCCCCTTTGAACATCATCAGGGAAGAGTAACACAGCAATATCATCATTATGCTTGCCAGAAATATTCTCCATGTAGAATTCCTCAGTAATTGGAACTCCTCCATTAAAACCAATCTGTACACCACCACAATTTCTGTCAATCCTACATAACTATTGTTCATATATATATATATATATATATATATATTAAATTCATACAAATTATGAGCTTCCCTTGGCTAAGCAACAAGTAAGCTGCCAAAAATCCAATTCATCATGGTGGATTTGATTGCTTTTTCCTCACATATTTTAAGTTAAAGATCAAAATGTTTGTCATAATTCATTAGATAAATAAAAGTTATTTCTGGTGTGGAAGAACGTGATCTAAAGAAATGTTGAGACATGAATTAATAGAATTATGAATCAGAAATCTGAGTTTTTTCGAGATTTTATTTTATATTTTTGCTGATAAGGTAGGTAGTGAAAGAAATTCCACCTATTGAAGCATTTCACGGAAGGCTTGGTAATGGAGTGGATCTGAATCACATAAAGTTCCATCCACATCAAATAGTACTGCTTGAAGAGGGGCAAGTGCAGCAAGAGAACTTTTGCAGCTGGTTCCATGACAAAATTAAGGCAATGAGACAAAGTACTGCAACCAAGTGACATTAAAAAGATGTGGTGCTTTAAAGTTTCAGAGAATATTTGAAAGTGCAGCACATCAAGAGGTCAGTCAATTCATCCCTAAACTGCTCTGCAAGAAACTTAATGTATTAAAGGCTCCTTCTGAAAGGCCCGACCTACAAAACCAGGAAAGGCTCCTCATCTCATGGTTGATATAGAAGCCAAGAGATCATGATGAGTTGGGACACTTTATTCAACCAATTATAAAATGACATTAGCTTGTCAGACTGGGGGCATCTCTCTTTAATTATCTGAAATACACTAGTAGGAAACTTCTTACTAAGAACTGAGTGAAGGATTGAGTTTTGATGTATCAAAAGAGAAAGACAAGCGTTAATCGACAGAATTTCAGCGACCGGATGCCGTGAACAGAATAGGGAAGCAAAGAGTACTATAGATTTGAACAATAAAGCTTTTTTTCCCATGATTTTCAACAAATCTAACCTTTCGACAGTACCAGAATTTATGTTAAAGAAAACAAAAAACGTAGTGGCTATTAAATATAAGGGAGTAAATATAAATGAAATACATATTGCAAAAAAAAATCTAACCTTTTGACAGTACCAGAATTTAGTCATTACGTGCTATATCATATGCCTATAGAAGATTTCTAAGGCATTATGTAATCGTTGCATTCAATGAAATGAATATTTGGAAAACATTGTATCACTTTCTATTAGTACGTACGTACCCTCACACATACACACACACTTATATATTAAGTACTATGTGAGTGTATATGGATATAGAAAAGACCATATTATAGACATGCATGTTCAAGTAAGATAAATATTGAAGTGGATCAATAGATCAGAAGTACTACATATAATAATTTGGGAGGTGAATTGAGGGACTCCATATGGCTTAAGAATGTAATGGGAGGCATGCGTGATTGCAAAAATAATCATCATCTGCAGCTCAAGCTGTGGCAATGAAAACATATTTACTAGAATTTCCAAAGCGACAAAGCTAGTTAAACTACATACATAACTGTAGAGGATCAATGTCATTTTACACGGGAAAAAAATAAAAAACAAGTTGTAAGTAAACTTTTACAGAGCAGGGAAAAGGTGTCGGAACTTACTCTCTCTCTAGCCTTAAGCTTCTCTTCCAACACAAGTAATTCCTTCTCCTTCATCTCAAGGAAGCTTCTCAGAGAGTTAGCCTTCTGTGATTCAAATTAAAAAAAAAAAAAAACAGCAATTATGTATAAAACCATCAATGAATTATTCATCGGGTTTGGGAAACCAAGTTGCTAGAAATATATTTAACACTTCACTTGTACAAGTACATTTTATAGTGGATAACTCCAAATGATACTAACCTCATTTGCAGACCATGAGAGATCCAAGAGATTCCCGGTGTAGACATAGATCCAAGATTTATATAAATATATATAATACTATATATATATATTTATATATATAGCCCAGTGTCGTATAGAGTAAGTACAAAAACCACCCAAAGGCACAACACGTCGACACCCTTGACTCCTCATGCCTCCCCGGTGTCACAAAAAACCACCCAAAAAATGTGCCCTTTTATGAGAAGCCCCTTATGGGCCGGGGGAATCGTTACACTGAGTCTGTCGAACTGACTCAGTGAACGACGGGAAAGCCCTAAAGAAAGATTGCATCACTTTGTCATTTTGTATCTGATGCTCCCTCAACTCCCGCATCTCTGTCCTCATTTCATCCAGCTGACTCTTGTAAGCTTCAGCATCCTTCTTATATTGCTCAGCATCCTTCTTATATTGTTCAGCATCTTTCTTGTGCTTTTCAGCCTCAGACATGTATTGTTGCATTTGAACTTTGTCACGTTGTCTACTTGACTCGGGGATGACCATTTCCCCAAGTCCCCGTGCATATCCAGATCGATGGCCAAGAACCTCCCTAAAGACAGTCGCTGCTGCCTCATCACTACGTTGCTCTGGTCCTAGGCCATCCAACCTACCTTGCATCTCCTTCTGCACATTGAGAAAGCAACGATTATTAACAAATAATCAGCTAGTGCTATATTAATGATTTTACTACCGTATAGAAATTCAACATAGATCCCAACGGCTGTTTCTGCACTACTCACATAAGTACTTTCTGTAGCATCTGTGACAAATGCATTCTTTTTCTTCGACCAACGCGTCTCTTTGTAGAAGTCAACCAAATTCCCATTCTCATTGCGCTGTCATGTGTATGAACCATGTGACATTTGAACAACAAAAGCTATGAGTAACCACCTTTAGTGATAGTAAAGTAATATTGTCACTAAAATCTCAAAGTAAAGTGCATTTTCACTATTCTATTGAAATGAAAAGATTGTTTTCCCTTAGACATACCTTTTGCTCAAATAATCGGACGAATGATTTACGTCCTGATGTGTGATTAATGGCCTGCTTGTTTCGGTTCTCCCGATTTTGAGCTGAAATTTTTTGTCATACACAATAGGGAACAATTACTTATAATAGACAAACAGATTTTCCACCACAATATTTAGACATATTAAATATATACATATTATATGGTTGTATGTGAGAAAGACTATCTGTACCTTGAAGGCATCGCTGCCCCACCTTTCACACAACTTCACCCATACAATGGGGTCCACCAGACTAGTTCCATTAGCCAACGCTTCTGCGTGGCTTCCATAGGATTCATAAATCTTGTGCAAGTCGTGGTGGAAGGAGTTGAAGCGCTTACGTAAAGCCTTTGTCACCGTCAATCGGTGGTTTTCGCGATCGCAGTCCAACACAAAGTCACTCTACATAAGGCAGCATGCAAACAATCACCAGTTATCTCGTTATTTAGGCGATGATTATACTACATAAACAACACCCCAAACAAGGACAATTAAATTTTTGACTTACCCGAACACGGTCAATGAGCTCCTCTTTAATCGCTAGTGGGACATCCGACCAACGCTTGTAACTCATGTCACAGTATTGTTTCACAATCCACGATACTCGTGTTGTGAACATAGAAGCGTGTTCACAACATGGGGCTGTCTCACCATCGTTTATCTTCAACTGCACTTTCCCGTTCTTCCTTAGCTTGTCAAAGAAAATGCATCTAGATGGCCCACGAGTTCGTCTCCTCTGTTCTTGCGTTCCTTCGGTCTCCATTGGGGCATCTGCAGCTGTATTTTAAGGTACAATATATTAGTATTTTAAATTGTAATGTGGAATATTCACACTTAATAACACATACAAACATGCTAATGCTTTCAAAATTAATGTATTGGAAAAACATGCACCAGTTTGTTCTCCAGTAGGTGATTGTTCCCCATCAGTATTTGGTTGGGGTTCTTGAATAGGTTCTGGCGCGTGAGTTGGCACAACGCATGGTGGGGGACTTGGGGGCTGTGTTGAGTCATCCGAGGAGGATTGATTACACTCCTCCGTGCTATGATATGAAGATAATTTCGCACCGCGTGGTCGGATGTGACGACCTGAGTATGGGATATAACGCCTTCCACCTCGAAGACCTCGAAGTCTGCCTCCACCTCTTGAACTGGGTCCCGGCTGATTACCTGCACGAGTACAAGTTAATAACATAGTGGGATAAAATTGATGCCCTAATTGATACAAAATAATCTCAATATGCACAGACAGGTTCGTAAGCAAGCAAATTTATCTACCATTTTCAGTTACTTTTAGGTAGACTAACCCTTACACTATGAGACTTTAAATAGACAAACGAATAACTGAGAGTCGGCCGTATATATACCTTGATAATGCATAGTGCATCGCAGTTCACACAGCCTCCCGATATTGAACGTAACCTGAAGCAAATTAAATCACATGTCAGATACTATTTAATTTAGGTATAGATGTTGTAAAACTTGAATACTACTCTCAAGATTGTTTGCTACTTGCATAATAAGAAAATATGAGTTTGCATAATAAGTAGTTCGAGCCAGGTAAAATGATTTTCTTCATGGTAGTAAGAAAATAAATTAAAACATATATTTCACCCAAACTCATATTGACCTGTCTATATACACATACCAATTTCAAAGTCAATCTCATATTGTCATATGTCTATATACACATGGAAATTTCGAACAAGAATTCTAATATCTCAACCTTAAATGAACGGAGTTCCTGGGTTATATTTACAGGTCGCCAGACTCATCAGATGTTGTGTGCCCATCCTCATCTGAATGTTCCCCCTCATTTGTTGATAGGTCCTCTTCATCTGAATATTCCCCCTCACTGGCCGCATTTCCAGACTCAGAAGTGATCATGTCATCATTAATAAAGCCTGTTGAATCTATGCATTGACCAACCGGATCCATGATTTCTCGTGCATCTACATGGCTAGGTAGTATATCAGGCCTATTCAGTTGAGTTGCCACTTGATCTGTGTTATCACACTGCACTGGTTCATAATAATATGATGGCTCATCTTCTTGATCGGCATCAGGAGTACTTGATTCCCCATCAAGTACTTCAAGAACTCTCGGCAGTGGCGGAATGTTGTCTACATTCCTATTTGAATAGTTCTGCACAACACCCCAATTCCCTTTCGCCCTTAAATCTCTTATGTAGAAACATTGATCAGCCTGACTCGCCAACACGAATGGTTCATCCTTATACCAAGTCCTGTTCATGTTGACACTAATCATATGGTCATCCACTCGCACCCCTCGTTTTCGATCACCAACGTCAAACCAATCACATTCAAACAGGTACACCCGACGCCACTCCATGAAGCGTAACTCTACAATATTATTAATAACTCCATAGAAGTCCAAATTATTTGTGGCCTCATCACCAGTTACCACCACTCCAGAATTTTGTGTACGACGGCGAAGTTCACGCTGTTTCGTATGCAACCTTTTTCCATTTATTATGCAAGCAGCATATGTTGCAACCCAACGGTCAGGCCCGCAAGCTAACGCGTACAGATCAGCGGACACATCAAGTGTATGCGAGGTACGATGTTCCTGGATCTATATATTTAAAAAAGCAAATTTCATAACGTTTATTTTCGATTAGATCCAAATCATATAAAATGAAAGCTATAGCAGCACATCTTAGATAGGAATGGATAAGAACTTACACGTTGCTTAAACCAAGTTGGGAACTCAGTTTGGTGCGTGCGCTCGATGCAATTTTGGTGTTGCACCTTACATTTCTCGTAGTGTTCCCTGCATTTGGTGCATCGAGGCAAAGCAACATATTGAAGTTAGATGGTATTGGGTTCATAACAAATTGTATAGAATGAAAGATGATTTTTAAGTAGACTCGTTAATGCTTACTCTATATAAGGTCCAATCTCCGCACAATTATTGAGCACGTACCAGATGGCTGCCCTAAATAGTTTATCTTCTAATTGCACGTTCGAAGGCATGCCCAAGGGACGAACTTTCTGGTTGAAAATTTTGAACCCATCTAACGTTTCCTCTTCGTCAGCATCAATGTTGCGGTCCGGTCGACTAAACCTCGTCTCAATATCTTTGAGATACATGGAGCAGAATGTCAAGCATTCGGTGTGAATGTAAGCCTCGGCTATTGAACCTTCTGGGCGGGCTTTATTCTTAACATACCGCTTGAATTTGCCGAGATACCTCTCAAATGGGTACATCCACCTATATTGTACTGGACCCCCAAGTCTGGCCTCACGGGGTAAATGGACAGCTAGGTGGACCATAACATCGAAAAAGGAAGGAGGGAATATCATCTCCAGTTTGCATAGAATGGTGACAACATCAGTTTGGAGTTGGGCCAGGCGGTTGACATCGAGTGTTCGAGCGCACAACTCTTTGAAGAAAGTACCAAGTTCAGTCAAAGCCAAGCCAATGTCACTTCTTAAATACCCCCCAGCAGCAATAGGGAGTAGTCTTTGAAGGAAAACGTGACAGTCATGGCTTTTCAACCCTGAGATTTTGCAGTCACGTCGAGATACACAGTTCGAGATATTGGAAGCGAACCCATCTGGAAATTTGATATCAGACAACCACTCACAAAATTTATTCCTTTGCTCGACGTTTAATGTGTACTGTGCATGTGGCATTGTTACACGATCACCATGCCATATCAAGTGTAATTCTTTTCTATAGCCCAAAAGCTCTAAGTCACGCCTTGAATTGATGTTATCCTTACTTTTCCCTGGACTATTCATTAAAGTGAATAAGATGTTGTCGGCAATATTCTTCTCAATATGCATAACATCTAAATTATGCCGAAGTCGAACTGTTGACCAATAAGGTAACACGAAGAATATGCTACACTTTGTCCAGTTTAGCTCTTCAGCAGTGCGTTTTTTCTACCTATGAGATTTGCCAAACTGAACATCCCCAATCATCTGCAATTGATTTTGAATCTCTTCAGGACCAAATTCCCTTGGTGGCATGCGATGATCTTCTCTACCGTTGAACAACCATTTCCTCCTTCTCCATATGTGATATGGGGGTAAGAAACGACGATGTCCCATGTAACAATATTTTCGCCATATTTCAACCAATTAGAGTCTGTGTCTGCATTGCAAGACGGACAAGCCAATTTTCCCTTTGTTGACCAGCCAGACAGATTCCCGTAGGCAGGAAAATCGTTGATTGTCCACAATAAGGCAGCATGCAACATAAACGTCTCCTTGGTTGAGGCATCATATGTAGGTACCCCATCTTCCCAAAATTCAAGCAGTTCATCGATCAACGGCTGCAAGTATACATCAATCTCATTCCCTGGTGACCTTGGGCCAGGAATAATCAGAGATGTCATGAAGAATTGGTCTTTCATGCATGACCACGGCAGCAAGTTATAGGGGACAAGGATGACTGGCCAAATGCTATGAGGTTTAGCCAAGTTGTTGAATGGAGTGAAGCCATCACTTGCCAGACCGAGCCTAACATTGCGAGGATCCGAAGCGAACCAGCCATGATCTTCATCAAATTTCTTCCAGCACTCAGAGTCGGCCGGATGTCTCATACAAGTATCTTCTTTCGTCTGCTGCTCTTTGTGCCATCGCATATCACCTGCTATCTTTGCAGACATGAAGAGACGCTGCAATCTCGGTTTCAAAGGAAAGTAACGCAACACTTTTTGAGGTACCGCACGCTGTCCGTGTGTATTTGGTATCCACCTCGAAGCCTTACATACAGGGCATTCATTAAGAGCTGCATTTTCCTTCCAAAATAACATGCAGTCGTTGGGGCACGCATGGATTTTGTGGTATTTGAAGCCCAAACCGCGCTCCAACGACCTTGACTCCTCATATGATTGTGGCAATAGGGCATCAGGAAAGGCAGACCTCAACAAATCAAGTAGCATGTCAAATGACTTAATAGACTACCCACCGATTGATTTGATGTGTAACAACTTGACAACAAATGACAGTTTGGAAAATTTTGTACACCCATCAAATAACGGACGTCGGGCATCCTCTAGTAGTTGCTCGAAAGATGGTGAATCTACCGTCTCTCGTGGCCTGTTTGCTGCAGGAGTGCTATCTTGGGGCGCATCATCGAAGGTGCCTGCCCGGATGTCATCCAACATATCCTGCATGTCATCTATGTAATCGTCTTCTTGGTTGATATCATCATCAATATCTTCATCACTCACGTAGAATGTTGTATCCTCCTCCCCATGAAATATCCACTACGTGTAATTTGGGTTGATCCCTTTCATAAACAAATGAGTTTCCACCTCAAATATAGGCAGCCACAGATTGTTAAGGCATGAACGACATGGACACCGGATGCGATCCCTTCCACTTGCATGGTTTCGTGCTTGTGCGAGGAAATATTTAACGCCTTCGGCGTATGCAGGTGATACAAGCCTATCGGGATCATTCATCCAACTTTTGTCCATCTGAAGCACCATATGGGAGAGGAAGAAAGTTAGTTAAGCATGGACCGTAAACAACTCAGTTCGATGAAAAACTCACCATAGTGCGCATTCACGTTTGGAAGAATGAATAAGAAGTTGTTTGAAGAAGAGAATTGGAGGCACCTAGTTCACTTCATAAAAAGCATATTAGAAGGTGGTTGAGACACTAGGCTTTTAGAGCGTGGAGGTAATGGGAGTAACCTTTACGTGGAATTCAGGAAACTCAAATCAAGACTGTGAAGGATGTTATAGAGGTTGCCAGCTTATTTAAAGAGCATATATGTGTGGCACTGTTCACTTATTGCATACCAAAGGTTAGTGTAATATAGTTTATTTAAAGAGCATATGTGTGTAATAGTTCATTTTTTCAAGGCAATGAACTGTGTTGCTTACTCGTGCCTACAACTTACAAATAAGTTGCTTTCTTGGGATATAGGAAGGTGGTCTAAGCTATGGTGTTTGCATACACCACTGGAATCATGTAACAACATCTGAACTAAACAATAGGCATTGCCCAAGTACCTCATATGTACTTGGGCAATGCCTATTTACTTGTATTATTAAAAAAAAATTACACTTCTTGAATCAGAAGCATAGCTTTATTATGTTGTCTAAAATTTCCATTTCATTCTTTGAGGTGGGTGAGTTCGGAAACATGTTTTCATCTATGGAAATTACAAACCAATCGTAGATAGATGATGTAATATTGTTAAAGCAATTTTCCTAACAAAAGTAAGCAAACAACTATAATTGGTCCGACATTATAGTTGAAGATTATATATGGAAGATAAGAAAAGATAGAAGATTCAAGAAGATATCAGGTTTTCTTGATATCATCTCAGTTGGGAATTTGAGTTCGTTTGTGAGGCCATAACACTGACCACTTTTTCTTGTTTGGTCGGAAGAAACTACTTATCTACCTTATATACTCCATACTGTTTTAGGCAATTCCTTATAATACTTGTCCGATATACATAATCTAAGAAAATAATTGTTTAATCACAGGATTGAAACATAGATGCATTAAAGTTTGCATAAATGATTATATTCAATTATAGTAATAATTGTTTTTGGGTTTGCATGCAGAATTACTCTTAGTTGACATCTTTTGCATGGTCTTGCTTAAGGATCCTTGAGTACTTTGTTGTTATTTTATATCTACGAACTGTGTTATTAAGTAAAGGATATGCTAAATCATAGCACTGCCGACTCTAACTCAAATTCAAATTAAT
Organism: Juglans regia; assembly: GCF_001411555.2. Lineage (NCBI taxonomy): Eukaryota > Viridiplantae > Streptophyta > Magnoliopsida > Fagales > Juglandaceae > Juglans > Juglans regia. The sequence continues at coordinate 11,419,497 of NC_049906.1, read as the reverse complement.
TAATTAGCCACACAAGGAAAAATACATTTACCGGCAAACAACATCACCCAAAACAAAGAACAAACAGCATGTGGAATTTGTTAAGTAGAATACAATTATTATTAGATGGATTATCTAATAATAAACCATGTATATTAACCAATCAAAGCTATGTCTAGCATATATAATAACACTAACAACAAAACATCCATCTATGTTTTGAGAATTCATGAAATGAAAGGAAGAAGGAACTACGGACGTGTATGGGTATTCGTTACCTTCAATCCCCAATACAAATTGTTTCAGCTCACCCCTAGGTGAAATGGCTCACCAATAAGGCCGTCGGGCTCAACCAAGCGCTTTTCAATCAAAATGACAGCACATCCGTCCTACAATTTTACCCCAAAAATGTAACATAAAGTGTCAGATTAAATCTTAATATATAGAAGAGCCTAACACAAACGAAATCAATAAACAAAAGAAAAATATACAAATAAAAGCAAACAAATATAAGAGTAATGATTTTAATCACAAGCTTAACTGCATCTTCCAACTATATAATTTCAACTAGAAAGCACGTTGCTTACATCCTGTCAACTTAGGGAAAATCAACTAACAAGCACGACATCAAACTATTTGACTTCTATCCATACTTAGCACTAAGCCAAACTTTAAAAGTCCTTATTCCAAGCATCCTAAATAAATAACTAGAGCATCATTCAAATTGCATATTTGCTGTCCAATAAAGGCCGTTGGGTTTTGTACATGAAAGATAAATGGATGGAAGCAACAATTGGGTTGAGTTCCTATAAGTTCAATAGTATTTCATGTGGTATTGTACTTTCAATATTTAAGTAAGTGTAGTTTCATTTTTTAAAAAATAGCAATTTGAAATAGGATGTCCCGTATACTAGTGCACAAAGTAGGAAAGCTAGTTATAAGCTTGAAATCGGCTCAGACAACGTACATATTAATACCACGGGCTAAACAATCCATTCAATGCTTAATGAATATTTTATTCAATTAATGAATAAAATACCATATCAATACTTGAGTTCGATCTAAATCACTCCAATTAATAAAATTACTTTTAGCAAATCTCAACTACATGACACTAAAAGTAACCCTAAAATTGCAACAAACTGCTTTCAATTTAGTATGCGATATACACTTTGTTGGTATTAGAAACATGAATAGCATATATATGCAAGGGGAAGCTAATTGTTGTAGGTATTGAGGCAAGGGATATTAAGGCATTTCCATTAATGAATATTTGCATTTTAGGGTTCAACTCGAGTCAAGAATTTTGAAGCATATCTCTCTGTATGAATTTTTATTTGAACTTCATACAGAGATTATGCATTATATGGCTCTTACAATTATAAAATGATTGCTCTCTGCATTTTAGCCCTCAAAATCAAGACAAGCAAAAGCCACATAAATAAAATGAAGGAAACTTGATGTTTTTAATTTTTGCATATGAAGGTTTAAAAAAAGTAGGATGGGATGAGCTGAAGGGAGGCTGGTGTTGAAGGCAAAAGGGGCATACTTAGTATGGTCCTGGAATAAGAGCAGTAAAAAAAAGTTGTGTGATGAATACCCCTAAAGAAAGCAATATCGTTAAAACAGTGGAAAATATATTTATTTACAGTTTTCTACCCTGGCAGGAAAAGAGAGAAGGACAGAGTGGGGTTGGTGCATTTTCTGGCCAACAATTAAATGGCTAAATATCCCAAGTTACTATGCAAATGTAACTGAGAAGTTTAAGTGTTCAGGAATTTTAATGAAGCACCAATGAAGAACCCAAGTTCACAATATTTTAACTCCATTAAAGGACTTCTTGATTGGCTGAAATGATATGGTTACTAGTGATGATTGTCTCATCTCACATAGGGACTTTGAATCTGGTCTTATATATTAGATCATATGCAAGGGGAAGCTACACTCAACTGTGCTATTTGACAAATACATAAAGTTCTGTTTAGTGCTTTTAATCTTCTAGTATATACTTTCTATATATATATAGAAAGTATTAGGATATATGGCAGTACTCACGTCTGCATTATAACCTGGAAAGAACTGGCATAAATAGGACTACTCCTCCATATATATAAAAACTAAAATCAAATTATCAATCAATTTCATTTGCTGGCTGTTCAGTGTTGAAACTCCCAACTGGACAAAACCAGCTAGTAACATAATGGAAAATGATTATATAAAACTATGTAAAGTTGGCGTAATACATGATTAAGTCACAGAACTGGCATAAAGTTACTTTGTATTTCCTGTATTTCTCTATGGAAGAAATCATATTTAGGTGGGAGTCGTGGGACTCATTTAACAATTACTGATCCCCAGTCAAGTGTAGCTCCTTTGATACTCAAATTATGGTTCAAACAAATAAAAAAAATATATTAGAACTAAAGCATTATGGATGGCACGTATGTGCTCATAAGGCAGAATATGGAAATGGAAAATTTTAGGTATTAGTTGATCAATCAGTGATAGTTGATTCTGTTTATAAGCTAGTAGTACTGCTTCATATATATATGTGTATATATATATATATATAATAAGTTGCGCAAAAAATACGTAATGCATGGACTATATATATATATATAAATACATATATATATATATATTATAATGTATACCTTTAGTACTATGTAAATAATGTAGTACCAATGTGAGTAATTGAACATAGTGCGAGATCCCATCATCATCATGATCTCCGTAACATTAATACAATATTGTTTGACAATTAGCTCCAATATGGAAGATAATATATATAATATATATATATATATATATATCATTATAACTTAGATGATGTCACGCTCCTCTTAATTTTTTTTCCTTTAATAAATTTTAACTTTAAACAAGATATTTATTTATGTTTGATGTATTATATTTTAGTTGATAAATTTAACTCTTCGCTATATATTATTTAGTTTTATTTAATTAGTAGTTACAAAATTGGCCGGGTGGTGGCTTTATAGACTAAATATTAGAAGTAATAACACAAACATGTTGGGATAAAAGATTCATATATTTGTGTCATTCTTAAAAGTAATAACACAAATAGCCTAGTACAACTTCATTTTGCAAATAAAAGTATATGTTTATAGATCACATAGAAAGATAAATGTTTGGTTGATCACAAACAGAAATTACAAATAGTTCTTTTTGCATAGAAACTGAAATACATACCTACTTATATATACACCCTTAATATAAATTTATATAGTTTGCTGTGATCATTCAATGAAATGATCAGCTTTTTAAATTGTAAGATAAATTAATCTCTATATGCAAAAAGAACTTCATCGAGTTCCCCAAGGAAATAATATTTGCCTCAATACTTAGTACAGAAAAGTTAAAGCTTAAAGATTACAAAATGGCTGGTTTTTGTCCCTTGTTTTCAACAGTTTTTCATACAAAGAAATAACTTTGGTTGAGCAAAAGATGCAAATGAAAAATGGGAATGAAATGGACAGCATGCAAGCAAAACAGAGTGCAGTGCAGAATTTTCTGCACAACAGAATGGACAGCTAGCAGCTTTAGTACATTCATGCTCTTAAACATCCCTCATTTAACCACAATCTCAACTACACAACCCAAGCATACTAGATTTGAAGAAAACCTGAGAATTTACATCATTTTTGTGTGAAAGCATAGAACACCCATACAAGAGTAGCTCTTGACAAACCAGAAAATTCTAATCGAACCTACTAGTTTGAATAAAATCATCGATTGCTTACATAGGCTATTATCTTGAAGAAAAGTGTTAAAAATAATACATTCTCATATCCACTAGTTTAACACATAGTGATAAAGGGTTAAACATAGTCACAAAATGATTCAAACTCAATATTTAAAACAGAAGATCTTCTCAATATTAAAAAGAGTAGAAATAAATATCAATATTCAATAAGCCTACATTTAACTTTTATGCATGAGTAAAAGATGACACTGTTTTGAGAAGCCCTAGTCCAATAGCTAGGGATCAGATTCCTCATTAATTACCTCTAACAAAAAACTGCATTAAATACGTGGGTTGAGGTTGTGTACATACGTTATTTGTTCTTTAAATGGAGGATATATATGGACTATAACCATATGGAGCCTAGCTAGCTAGCTCGAGGAGTAGTTCATTATACTTAAGCTGCCATCAACCAAGATATAGCTAATTCTGGCTAAGATGCCTATATATATAAGATCATGTTCATGCTTGCATGATCCACTAAAATTTTTAATCCTTTAAATCCTGAAACCACATGGGGCATAATCACCAGGGAACCATACACAAACCTTTTAGTATAATTCAGGATACTTATAGGGACCAAACTCCTTGAACAAAGTCTACGATGCTGCATGCCCAGATCGATCTAAGGTCTATATATAAAGTTGAGAGCATCAGAAAAAAGCAAAATAATTATGGGCCTGATTATTAATGCCTTGGTCTTTATATAGCTGCAAGATGTTTAGTTAATGCCTTGGTTGAGAATATATATATCAAGCAGAACTTTAGAGAAGAAACTAATATATATATAATATGTATATATATATATGCGATATATATATATGTTCGTGTAAATCTTCCAATAATAGAACACACACATGATATGCATGTGGGTGATCCTTTTTCAATAATGCATCGAAATTAGATTGGTTTAGAAACTTTTTTTCCCCAAAAAAATCCACATGATTCAAGTCCTGAGGAAATACAACTAAGTAAAAAATTTTGTTATTCAAAACATAGCTGTATAAAACATTTGATTTCTAGACAAAAATGTCTTTTGAAAAGCATACATAATGACCAAGAAACACTCACTAATTTCAAATCCTATAGCCAGATTAGACCCCAAAAATAAGAGAATAAGAAACATTCAAAAAACAAAAACTAAATACAAAAACTAAAGAAAATTCCAAATTCAATTTTTGCGAGAGTGAACTAGAGCATTATGTGTGAGGAAAGAAGGGAAAAAACAAACAATGAGAATCTTGATAAATGCAAAATATACGTTCTAGCTACCTAGTCATCATGTAGTTAATTAGTAGTATATAAATATCATGAAAGTTCGGCTACTTAATGCTAGCTTTATTTTTTATTTTTTAACTTCTGATATTAACGTCTGTATGAGCTAGCTAGCTAGCTACGGATCATCAGATCAAGTAATTAATAAGATTAAATTAAAAAAGCCAATTCATCTAAAAAAAATGTAGTAAAAGTTATCAAATGAATATATATAGTTTTAATTAATATTATTAATATATATATATATATTAATAAGCAGCTAGTACTACTACTCGATGGTACGTGCATGCAATTGCATGACTAATATCATTAATATTATAAATCAGTTCCCAATCGATTCAGATTTACAAGGCAAACCACATTTGGAAGGCGGCACATGAGTTCTTGTACGGGAACACCGTTTCAGCTCTGGATTGTGAGTTGTTGCATACCCAGCTATTATAAGCTAGCTCCTTTTATATAGTCTGTGTCTGAGTGCGTGCTAGCTAGTTTGGATATAATTGATTCATGTGGTTTAGTTATGCAGAAATGTTGCTTCAGACAATTCTTCCATTCCGTAGCAAAAGTTGATTCTCTCACTTTGAGACATGGTTTCATCTCGGTAAGTACCTAATTATATATATATATATATCATGTATATAAATATATAGCTTTCAGCTTTGTGTTCCTGATTTTATAAACTACTGCTATATATATGTAAACGTACAGTTTTGGACCATAATTAATATACCGATCATGTACTCAGGCTCACCTGTCGGCCAGTAACAACTTCGATTTCCGAAAATATATAAGGGAAAAAACAAACAATGAGAATCTTTATAAATGCAAAATAACCAGGAAAAGGCAATGAAAATGCTAATGAGTCACAACGGTCTGTTTGCTTCTAATGAACAATGATTGAGATTAAAATCAAAAGTTATTCAACCTACCATAACTAAGTTTGTACTTCCAACAAGAGAACAAATATGATATGAATTTTGAGTGAGCCTTTTGAATGAATGCCTCAAAATTAGTTTGGTTCAGAAAATTTTTTTAAAAAAAGAAATCCACATCATTTAAGTTCGGAGAGAATAAAACCAATAAAAACTTTTCGGTATTTCATACAGCATAAATAATGCCACATTTGATTTCCAGACAAAAATACTTTTTGAACAAAAAACAAGCTAGAACTCAATATTTTAGCATCTACCACATTTATATTTCTTTCTTTCATCACACTAAACCCCAAGAAAACAGCAATGCAGCATTCAAACTGCCAAACCTTCATTTCCTTCTCATTATCTCTACTTTGATGAAAAGCATACACAAATAGCAAGAAAGATCACTAATTTCAGATCTTACAAATAGCATGAAAGATCACTAATTTCAAAAATAAGAGAATAGGAAACATACACATGATAATTTCAATAAAAGCCTCAACACTAGTTTGGTTCAAAAACTTTTTTTAAAAATCAAATCCACATCATTCAAGTCTTGAGAAAATACAACTGATAAAATTTTTTTAATATTTAGAACATGAATGATAAAACATTTGATTCGTAGACAAAAATAGCCTTTGAACAAAACAGAAACCAGAGGTGAATATTTTAGCATCTATCACATTTAGTCTTCTTTTTCGCATCATATAAAATCTCAAGAAAACATCAATGTAACATTCAAAATATGAAATATTCATTCCCTTCGCATTACATCCACTTTCTCGAAAAGCATATCTAAAATCAAGAAAGATCACTAATTTCAAATCCTACACATATACAGTATTCTTACTTGTCCAGAAAAGTCCAAGCTGCTAAACTATTGTTTAATTCCATCGGTAATCAAATATATTCTTATAATGATATATATATATATATATATATACACTTTCTAAATACATATTTATGGAAGTCTTTCTAATATATCATCATCATGCACAATTTTAACAGACAGAAACTTCAGGGCTGTGAGATAGCTTATTTTGGACACCGAAATAACTTGCATGACTTTATAACACTAGCAGCCTAGCTAGAGGATTGATTATCAGACCAACAAAAATCAATTTAATTTATTTCCTGGTTGGACATGTATATAATATATATATATATATATATGTATCTATGGTGTGCAAATTAAAAATATCACCCAAAAATTACTAACTATTAACGCCCCACATCAACACCTACACAAAATGCAAATTTAAAGGTGGCATTTTCGTGCAAAAAGCATCAAGCTTCCTGACCCAAACAGATGGAAATTAGTCTACAAGAAAAATGCACCGATTGTTGTAAAGCAACCAGTCTACATATGAAGGTGGAGAGATAGAGAAATTACCCCAAGCAATACCTCTGTTCACTAAAGGAATTCACTCCAAGAGTCTTGGTGGAATATGCTTGCCCTCTGATACTTGATTCCAGAAGAACTACTCCAAAAATTACAACCCTCGCTTCTGTGGGGAAGAAAAATGAAGTGGAGGTCAGAGGCGCAGAAGCTTTGGGGCGTATTTGAAAATGGAGATGAAGTCGTGTGTGTGAAGTGGGTGGATTTAATTGCAGGTAGCCGAACTGGGGAAGAACGTGGAAGCAGCGAGGAAGAACGGAGATGATTTTAGAAATGGGTAAGGCTCGGGACGGGAGGGAAAGGGGGAAATAAATTAGATTTCGCGCCCAGAGCTATCCCGTCGATTTCATGTCGCTACAACATGTGATTTTATATCCCGGCGATTGTTTTCGTAGCTAGAATCTATTAAATCGCTGCAATTGTTGCATTTGGCCCGGCCCGTATTTTTAATGAGGATTGGATTTTAAAACGTGCGGCGAGTTTTTAATCGCTGGCAAAAATTACATATAGCGGCAATTTATTTTGCAGCAGATAGAAAATCGCTGCTATAAGGCCTATTTCTTGTAGTGAGTTTTGGCATGACCACATAAATGATGTTCCATATTTAGTGGTGAAAAAATAGTGGTTCTAACCTAGAGGGGGAGAATAAGTGTTTTTCAATTTTACTGGAATATTTAAAATTATGCCAAACAAACAGTCAATCAATGAAACAATTCACAAAAAAATAATCAACACAGAAATTTGGTCATGAAGTGGACACTCATTTGAAGAAAATTTTCAAATTCTAAAATCACTTTGGATGTAAGTCACCACCTAAAATCCACTATAGAAATTTCATTTGTTACAACCAATTTAGAAACACTCACAAGACCCATTTAGTAGCTAAATCTGGCTTGCAACATCATGACTGACCCACTCGATCTCTACACACATGCAGCTTCAACCCTCTGACCTTTCTATATCATCACCACGAGAACCTCTCGATCTCTGGAGTTAGTCGTTATAAACATCTTAATACTCCTATAAATAATACTTGGAGATATCAAATTGAAATTCATTCATATACATATATTGAGAACATTTCTCTAACTTTGGCATCGGAGTACTCCAAGGCACCCAGTGCCACCATCTTATTTGTTTCAGGTTGTCCGTGCAGTTGGTGGTGTGAGACATGTTCTTAGAAATCTCCTTGGCATAGGGGCTATTCCATATATTGACTCTCAACCTCTACTATCAAAGATATAGGAAGTGACTCTCAAGTCTTGCAGCTAGGGGTATAAACATGCCGAGTTCGAGCAAGTACTGGGTGGTCAAACCCCATTTCGTATAATTTTTATTTGAACACGGGTCGAGCTCAAACTTTTCATCGAGTTAGATTTTATATTCACGAAGAGCTCGCTTAATATTCAAGAAAGTTTAAGATTGTTCATGAGCTATTTCATTTAGATAAAATAGATTATTTATGTTGTATTTTAAGTTTATCTAATAATCTTGACAAGCAAATTTTTGACATTTCGCTAATATCTTTGTAAAGTTTGTATATACATATGATAACACTTAGATTCATAAGTATTCAAGTAAATGAAATAGCTCCTTGAGTTTATTAAAAATAGTACTATAAAAAACAATAAGTACAAAGTTATTCAAGTTTATTGGAATCCGATCTGTTTCCCACCAATTTGTGTCATGGGAGACTCGTGGCATAAAACTGATGGGGAAAAATTCTTTTTTCACCAAACCACAAGTTTATGGGAAAAGCTTTCTTTTTCCCATGAACTGCTACGGTGGTTGAAACCTTTTTTCTTCGTGGCAAATAAGGTTTCATCTGGTATGAAGTGGTGGGAAATAACATCATTCTCCATGAGAAGAGATTGTGGCAAAAACTGTTTATCCATAACATATCTTCAGGGAAAAAGTTATCTTTGGTTTTTCCGATAAAATACTTTAATGGGAAATATATATTCTCTACAAAATATTTTGTCGAAAATACTTATTTACGAAGAAATCTTATCGCAGGAAATAATTACTTCTAGCAAAAAAAAAAGTATTTGCCACGAGTTGCGTTCGCATCAAATGCTAAGAGATTTAAAAAAAAAAATCGTTAAGTAAAAAAATGATTCAGCACCAAAAAGATCATAATAAATAGTCTAATATAGGATAAAAAAAATATATCCGAACCTTGGAGATCCAAATTCACCCTCATATAAATTTTTAGAAAAACATATAAAAATATGCTAACATTAACAAAAATAACTTCTAATGAGAACCCAATTTATACACATACACCACACAACCACAAAACTTTACAAGTTACAATTCATGACTCCACAAATAGAGGGGCGTGGTTTAAAAAAAAACCATTTCATCCCTACTTCAAGGCAAATGGCATAAAAGGAAAGTATACAAAACAATTGATAGAGGGTTCTTTTTCCCCATAACTAAATGCAAAGAATAGGTTCTGGTAACTTGACCTGCAGAATCCCTCTAATGCAAAGAACAGATAATAATCTTGTCACAAAAACTAATAACCCATGAGAGGAAAATAATTCTAGTAAGACTATTTTCGGCAAGAAATGTCGCCGCAAAAAACTAATAACCCACGAAAGTAACATATTTTTGGTAAGTTTATTTGTGGCAACTTTTAATCGCCGCAAAAGGTGTTTATTTCGTGGCAAAAAATTATTTCCCCACAAAGTTTTACTTGCCAACATGATTTCGTGGCAAAAGGCTTGTATTTTTTCCCACGAACAATTTTCGTGCCATTAGCCTACTATTTGCCACGATCTTATATCATGGAAAATTAATTCATGGGAAAAGCCCATATTTGTTGTAATGAGAAGAGATCTCAGTTTGTATTTATGGTCTAAGAGGTAGTCTCAGCTATCATCATCATCAACTTATCTCAAAAACCTTTCTTTCTTTCTTTCTTTTTCATTGTCTTATCATTAATAAACAAACAAAGAAAAGAAAGAGGAAGAGGATGATCACAAGCATGGCATACCGGTTGGGTTGGAGGTTGGTGGATGGCTTGGCATGCATGTGTAATTAAAAATAGTTGTGATTCTAATATGTAGGTGTAATTGTATATAATAAAAAATGTGCTAAGCATTAAAATTCTATGTATATGAACATTGAAGCACTGCACAATTGCCATAACCAACCCACTATTTGTGTAAATATTGTCCATCATAAAGCTCGGGCAAGTGGTTTATACAGATAGTTGGTCAAAGTTTGATCATTATTTACTTTCATTTGCCCCTTCAATTAAAAGAGAGCTACTATGACAGCTTATAATGCACCTTAAGAGCCTGTCACTAGGCCTATGCAAAAACACCGTAGACCTGGTTCGTCCACACAACCCGACCCAACCCGTCTGACAAAAGCGGTTTAAGTTAGATTTCAGATTGAAACCGTTAAACGTCGATTTCAACCTGATACGTTTTAAATTACCTTAAGTTTGCATTTTGCAGACCAAACCCTAGCTGACTAGCCCTTCCCATTCTCTTTGTCATCATCATCGCCTCCGTTCTTTATTGTCATCAACTTTGTTCTCTGTCAACTCTGTTCCCCTCTGTTACAGATTTGAAGTGTCCTCTTAGTTGTGTAGTGTGCTATAGAAGGAAGAGAGCGACTTGACTGGAGGAGAAAGAGTTGTGGCCAAAATGATGGAAAGAGCTGGAATTTTGGAAAGTCCCCCTGGACACAAATATCTTCATGAGGTACCAAAGGTCCAGAGCTATAAAGTGGGCTCTTTTGGTCAGTAGGTTAATCTGCCAAAATTTTTCAGAAAAGTTTTTTTTTTTTTAAATATTTATTTCTTTCCAGAGAAAATGCAGAAATCAAATTTGTTCATCGCTTCCTCCGTTTCCCATCGCCTCTACTCCCCTCTCTTACAGTTTTGAATAATCCTCTTAGCTACCACACTATGTGCTGTAGAAGGAATAGATAGACTTGACTGGAGGAGTTGTGGCCAAAATGCTGGAACTAGAATTTGGGAAAGTCCCCCTGGACACAAATATCTTCATGAGATACTAAAGCTATCAAGTAGGCTCTTTTGGTCAAAATTTTCCAAGAAAGTTGTATTTTTTTTTTAATATTTCTTTATTTCGAGAGGAAAAAAAAACTTATTTATTGTAATGGGGTTGGGTTGTCACCTTGAAGAAACATTTATTGCTTAAAAACTATGTTTTTTTGGATAGAAGATGTTCTCTTATGAAGTCTACATGTATCATATCAAACATTTGCTTATAACATTATATTTTTTTTTGCACAGGATAAGAAATGTGTTTCCTATTGTCACGTCCCAGTCCCAGATGGGTCAGAGAGTTAACTGCTATCACTTAAAATCGTCTTCCAACCACAAAGTATATACTTCAAATTTCACTATCAAATAAAAATACTCATTATTTCACATCAATTACTCCAATATAATTAATCTAAGACATCACAAAGTCTCAAAATAAATGTCAACCTCCCACATACCGTGTCATCAGAAAATGAAAAATTTAATGAAAAACATTCTTCAATAACCATGTCATCTTTATGTGCTTAATCCTCTATACTTAAATAATCATGCCCTTGCTCCATACTCTCGATCCTCAACTGAAACATTCAAATCATCTGAAAAATATTATGGAGATAAGGGTTGAGTTATCAACAACTCAATAAGCAGAAAACATATACTAGTATGTAAACATGAGTATTTACAGAGTTCAGAATGTGAAAAAAACTTTTACTTTCAGAATGCAGACTCAAAACATGTTAACAAATATCACAGTGAAACTTTCAGAAAACATTCTTAATCAAAAATAATCTTTTGGCATATCAAAATCTGAGACATCATCTTTATATCATCACATTGGGACAGATATCATGTTTAGCCCCTGTGGTAGGGTTATAAACCACCATTATATCCATCGCAGAGTCGTATAACACTATTATACCTGTGGCAGAGCCGTATACTACAATTAAACCCGTGGCAAATCCGTATACCATTATTATATCTATGGTAGGGCCGTATATCATGTTTAAACCCCGTGGTAAGGCTATAAACCATCAGAAACAACACAGAAACAACATCGGAACCAAATTATAATCAAATACAGATCAAAAATTCATGCCAAAGTTTTCAAATACCACATCAAATCAAAACAAAGTACTGAAACAAATTCAGATAATTTCACATATTTAAAAATAGATTCAGAACATCTTCACATCTCATGCACAAATTTTCATAAATTTCATATTCGCTCTTTCTGCATAGTTCAGAAACAGAATGTCAAAAACTTGTTCATGTCTACACCAGTCATAACAAAAATAGTTTTCTCTTTCATACAGATTTCATGAGTAATGTAGAACAAATAACTAAGGTTGTTTCAAATTTCCTTTCATAAAAAAACATGAAATTTTCTCAAATTCAACCTCAGTTCATTTCTTTTATGCAAAATCTAGTAAAATCTAGTATAGGAACCCCGTTTACTGGACTTTTTAGCTTTTCAAAAATTTTCAGCAATTGTGCCAAACAACTATTAACCGTCATCTACAAAATAGTCACGTAATTTTTATAAATTTTCAATTGAGCACGTATTTCAATACTTAAACCCGAAATGCTAAATTAACATATTTTTCCAAAAATTCTAAGATTCTTGTAATCCTAAAATATTGTCACTTCCCAAATTTATCGACATCCACTTGATTTCTCTGTATCATACCTTAAACTCTAAATGATTTTCTGTAAATTAAAATTGTATGGCTAACATATTTACTCAATTAACACTAAGCCCGCTTGAAAAGACAACTCCAACTTAATATTTACTTTACATAATTATAATAATATCTATTACAGTAAAAATCAAAACTTCGTTTAATGGAATAGACTTAATCCTATCTAAAGCGTTCAAAATTATACTAAACACTTACTACTGAAATTCATTTATAAAAATTTTGATAATAAATAATATAATAATAAGTAATATACTTTAAAACGCTAACTATCTTCTGTAATAATATTTATACTTAAAACAAAGCCTTCACAGAGTAAATTAAAAGCCCAATGTATAACCAGGGGTATTTTTGGGAATTGACCATAAATATGTATGGGTTCTTTTGGATGGTTGGAACTTAAAAGCCAACTCATAGACACCCAAACTACACCGTGTTATAGAGAGGAGTCCACACTCACCGAGAAAGAAGGAGAGATGCGACGGGGAAGTGCTGGGTGGAGATCGAAGGTAGTCAACAAGGCGGCACGGCGCTGAGAGAAAGAGAGAAAGTGATGAGAGAGAGAGAGAGAGAGAGAGATTAACTTGAGGGAGAGCCCAAGAAATGGGGAGGAGTTTATGCACCATGCAACATGGGAGCTGCAAATGATGGTGCTTGAACAGGGGCGTTTCTGTTTGCTGTGGCTTTGGCTTGGTTCATCATGAAGGAACATGTGGTTGTGTTCTTCCCGCAAGGAGGCACTGTGACTGGTGGCCCGTGGAGTTGGGTATTGTGGTTAGCAAGGCAACGATGCTCAATTGAATTCTTGTTCTCTCTTCCAGGTTGTACGTTGGCAACAACTAGTTTGTGGTGCACGTTTGGCTGGGCTCGATGTCGGATGGAGGACCTGTGTGGTCTGGAAAGCACGCTGCTCTGTTTTGAGGAGCAAAAACAAAGGCTCGGCATGGGCTGTTTTTGGTGGTTCATGGTGTCTTAGCTTGAACTTGGTGCTAAGCCCGGGTATTACACCTATGAACCAGTTTATAGTGATGAACAAGCAAGGTAGTTTTTCCGAACTGTATTGTCTATATGATTTGAACTATTACATGGCCCGCCTTGTGTTTGTCAGTTTTTTCAAAGAGCCCAACGCCAGTAAGCCCACGTTACTCTCTTATTCTCTTTTGTTCATCGCTTAGATAAAGGGGGATTTTATGTGATTTTTTTAAGTTTAGTTATTTTAATTATTTGCGTTAAAGTGTGGTAATCTAGGTTGATGTGCGGCGATTGGAGTTGATTGGTGGTTGCTCGGAGTGGTTTATTGACTGTGTGTGCGATGTGTGTTTGAGCCGGTTGTGTTGGATGTGTTATGAGTGGCGTAGATGCCTGGGATTTAAGTGTTGGATGATTAAAAATATATGGTGGTTGTGCTGAAGTTTTATATTGAAGGTTGGAGTTGATGTGGTTGTTTGAGTTAGGTTTTAGACGCAGGAGTTGTCGTTGTTGGCTTTGGAGATATATTTATTGTTGGTTTGGTGTTGGTAAGAGGTAGTTGTATGGGTTGAGTTTGGCTGTTGGGAGGAGATTTTAGTGGTTGTGTTGGGGTGTAAATGCCAAGGGTTTGAGGAGGGGACAGTTCTGGTTTAATTTTATGGATTATTACTCAATAAATAGTAGCTTACTGGATTGGTTTATTAATTGTTGGGTATATGTTTTGTTGAGGTGGTGATACTGCTAGAGTTCCGACTCAAGGCAAAGATAATACATGGAAGTCAAGTAAGCGGGGTTCTTATACTAATTTTACACAAAAGAAATGAAATGAGTTTGACTTTGAAAATATGCATGTTTATCTTTGAAAAGAAATTTGAAAAACGACCTTAGATGTTTTTTTTCTGCATATGCATAAATCCTATATAAGAGAGTATTTTTATCATGACTGGTATAGACATGAGCTGATTTTAGCATTCTATTCTGACATGTGAAAAAAAGCGAATATAAGATCCCAAAATTTTTGCTTTGATTAAATGAAGAAGTTTTGTGTCTTTTATTTGTGGATATGTGAAATGTTCTAAACGTGTTCAGTATTCAGTTTTGATATGATGTGTCATCTGCAAATCTTGGCATAAATTTCTGATTCTGTATTCTGAATATGATCTGGTTCCGATGATGTTCTGTTTGGTTTCTGTTAATACCCAGTCATGGGTATAATGGTGGTTTATAACCCTACCACGGGGATGAAATATGGTATACGGCCGAATCACGGGTATAATGGTGGTTTATAACCCAACCACGGGGGTGAAACATGGTATATGGCCCAGCCACGGGTATAATGGTGGTTTATAACCCTACCACGGGGGTTAACATGATATTTGTCCCGATGTGATACTCTGAAATGCTACGAAGATAAGGTTTCAGTCTGTGATATGCCAAGGGATATTTTTGAAATAAGAAAGTTTTTTATGAAAGCTTCGCTCTAACTTTTTGATAATGTGTTTCTGTTTATGCATTCTGAAAATAAATGTGTTGTTTCTATTTTTTGAAAGCAAATGTTTTGTTATGCATACCGAACTTAGTAAATGCTCAAGTTTACATACTAGTATATGTTCCCTGCTTACTGAGTTGCTGATAACTCACCCATTTATCTTCACAATATTTTCAGTTGACTTTGATGGTTCAGCTGAGCATCAGTAATAGAGTTTGTGGGCAAGATTAGTTACGAATAGTTGTTGAGTACCTCGCGGTACTAGTGTTGATTGTGGATTTATTTATTTAGTAGGTTGATTTCAGTATGTTTAGATGGTTTATAGAGATTCATATCAATTCTATTTTATTCTATATTGTTAATTGAGACATGAAGAGAAGTTGATATTTTTATTTAGGTTGATGTATTGAGGATCGGATATGTGAGTATGTGTGGTTTAATAAATTTGAAGTGTTTACGTTTGATTTGGAGTTTTGGAAGTATTTGTTTTTGGATTTGGAAATATGTTAGCATTGTTGAAGTTGACTATCAGGTGTCAAGAGTTAACTCCCTGGACCACCAGGGTCGGAGCGTTACATAGTCTCTAATTTGCTTTGTCTTTATCCATTTGTTAAGAATCATGAGAAAAATCACAACTAATTTGTCTTATTTGTGTAGTTTCATATAACTCATAAGCATTAGGAATGTTGTTTTGTTCATGAACATGTATCTTAATAACTTTTGTACTGTAGTTAGTTTGTCAGTTACAATGCTAGAACGTAGGCTTATCTCAACATGCAGTAGCTTTTACAGTCCTTTTGAAAGAATATAGAATTTGTTTTCTTTTAAAGAGAATTCATCCATGGTCCCCAAAAAATTTTGAAAATCCTCCTTATTGACCAATCTCCCAAAATATGAGGTGACTTTCATGGCTTACAAAAAAAATTATAGCCATATTTAATATAACCATTTTTCTTTATGTGAAAAGAATAAAAAGCTTTTAATGGAACTTATCACCCTTTTTTGTTCTTTGTTTATTTCTAGTGTTGCATATTTTCTTCTCTACGTTGCATGTCCTGATCCTAACTGTGAAGGATGTGTTTCATAGCTTATCACACACAATCACATGCAACCAAAGAGTAAAGGAGCTTGGGGGTTCGAGCGAATGCCTCTGATGCCTAAATTAGTGAAGAGTAATATGATTTCTCTAGCAAAATATTCAGATGATCTCATAATTGTACATGGACCCTATAAATAGAGCTTTGTGACTTCTTTGGATAACATTCGATAACCGTCCCACCAGTTATTTGAAATTCAAACCTTAGGAATATTACGACTTATCTTATCTCCAAATGAGCCGATAACCCTTTCATCCCGAAATGCTCAGGCAGTAAGTGGTCTGGCTCCATCCAGATCAGGCTCGTATAGGGTTAGGCCTTGGATTCATTAGCTTATTATTCCATGTTCCATGCCATGGCTCAAGCCCATGATAATACCTAGCGGGCCCTTAGCAGAGGATTAAGCCCCTTCCACTAACAGTTGGGATTATTATTTATTTCTCCCAAACAGTTTAGATTAATACAGTTGAGTATAAAATTTGATGAATTGATATGGATTATGCATTCCAGGCCAAAGATTTTAAACAACAAGGAACTCAGATAAGAATGAAGATGTGGCACCAAAATATGAAGATAAAGTTGATTGTTTAGGAATTATCACTGTCTTAATTCTAATCATTGTCTTAGGAACTTCCTGGACACTTCCCTCACTGGCATGTTGATTCCAATTGTCCTGATAAATCCATTTCCACCTTGCAAATCCATGTTATTGGGTTGCAAGCCTACTTATCACTGTCGAGCCATGGAAATATTTGAAAATGATAAAATTTAAAATGAAAAAGAATATTTCTCATATTGATAGGACACATTAAAGAAGTTTCATAAGTCAACCATTTAAATTAAAACACACTTAAAATTGATAAAATCTAAATTGAAAAGTTGCATTTTTCATTTCAATTGTTTATTTTCATCCAAACAACCAACATTACTCAGTTTATATGGTAGGACAACCAACAATGCACATCAAAGATGAACAATAAATGTGGAGGAACCAACATAAGCATTGTTCTCATTTTCGTCTCCATTATTATCCATCCTAAAACATTGCTCCACAATAGCTCCTTTCATAAATGTTGGGGAAGGAAAGAAAGCCCTTAAAATTAAGTGATGAACACAAACTTCTACAAACCAAGAAATAAAGATATTAGAAAGAAATGTAAACTGAAAGCTGAAGCATTGGCTTTTTAGCCTTTATGGCAAATCAACCACGCATGAAAAGACTTTTTCTTTTCTTTTCACCCTGTTTGCATTGGTTGCTTTAACCCTCCTCCATGGCGCCAATAGCAACAATTTTCACTCAATCACCAATGACTTGTTTATCTTTGTTTCAAAAAGACTCTTTTGGGGATTTTTTTTTCTGTCAAAGTAGAATTAGAAAGTATATGTTGTTTAATAAGGTACTGAGTATAAGACCACCAAACCATCATGTCATCAACAGTTTGAGCATGCCTAACTTGCTCATATAATGCATCTTTAAGCTACTAAAGTGATTCAATGGATCTCTATTGGATAGAAAAGTGTGCAACCAACAGTTGCCTCCCATACTAGAAGTGGGAAATTTCAAACAAAGTACGAGAACAATTGATTGTAGTGCACATTTCATTATAGTCGAAGTAGTAGTTATCCCTTTCTCCTCCCCCTATAATTATTATAACAAAAAAAAGATGAAGGGCCCGTTTGGATGGTGTGACATCCCGAACTTTGCCAAGTACCTGTTCATATTTTTATTTCGATATTATTTTAGTTATTGGAACGTGCTAGGTGTTATAGGAATGCCTTGAGATATGTTCTATTTATTCGGACCTTAGAATCTTAAGCATAAGAGCCCACAAGAGAAAGAAGAGGAAAAGGTCAAGAAAGGCTCATGTGGATTTCAGCCAACCAAGCTAGGATTAGAATTTGGAAGCCCAATGTTGATCACTAAGGATAGAGAAGGCGCCACATGGCATAAGAAGAATTTTTTATTTTTCTAGAAGCTCATCATTCGAAACCTAGGAAAGTAGAAAAGTGTGACACTTGCCCAATATGCAAAGAGGTTCTAGAAGGAAGTGAGTGGATGAGACAAAGAGAGAGGATTCGGCCACACAGAGAACCCACCAACCCTCACCAACCATATGCCATGTGTCTCACATACACAACTCACTTATGGGTCACTTTGAATCTGGATGTGAAAGAAGGCAAGGGGAGTGAGAGAAGATTAGGGTTTTGGTGAACCCAAGAGACCTACATGCCACCCAGGGGATTTTGCCAAGTTCCAACAAGTTTGTAATGATTTGAGAAGACAAAGAGGCACCTAGGAGCACTACAAATTAGATGGCACAAATACTAACGGTGTAACACCTGAGTCTAGCGCCAAGTTTTTTTTATATTTTCGGGTTAAGTATATGAAAAAGCCAAGAGAAATTTTTCGAATATTATTTTTATGGGCCAAAAAATTTAAGGCCGAGTCTAGCACTCAAGTCCGTGCTACCTTATTTTCAGACTTCACGTTCTACACAGCTTCACGTTGGTTTTATCCCAATGCATGCACGTCGCTTTCTCCCATATCTAGGGTTTTAATTTGGCCTTTCAAACGCCTATTTATACCACACGTTAGAATGCACAACTGTCTCTTTTCGATCCCAAGAGTAGCCGTTGCCCAGCTTCTTACAGTTCCTCCCAAACCGTTCCAACCGTGCAGTACCACCTACCCAGTCCTCCACCTCCATGTAGCTGCCCTCTTTAGCCACCCTGTTGTTGTCATCTTCCCAGTCTGCTACCATAAACAGCTGTTCGGCCACTCCACGTGTAGCAACAATCACAGAAATCACCATCGTGCAGCCCCCACAGCTTCTACCATCGGGTTTCTTCTGCCGACAACATACTCAGGTGCCCCCACTGTGCGCTTATGCGGTGCACCACCCACGGCCAGCAGAGGAAGATCATCACCATGGGTTGAACCATGTGAGACGCTGAGCCCAAGGTTCGCACGACAAGAGACTCACCCACACACGTCGAAATCCACCATTAGGCATCCCACAAAAACCTTTGTTCCTCACTCCCGAAACAGAGGATGTGTTCCTCCTAGCTTGAGCCACTGCAACAACTACCCACCGAGAGCACCTTCATGTTGCGGCCCCAGAAACCGCCGGCAAAGTTTTCCATCACGCCACCTCCATCGCACGGTAATCTCCCTCTCTATTTTCTCTCTCACGCTCGGCTTGCTCATCCCGTAACCTCTCTCTCTCTGTTTCCCTCACCGTATTGCTCTTTCTCTCAGTGCTCCGCTGACTTCACCATCTCCCATCACACATTGCGCCGTCGCACGTTACCTTCTCAGTGAGTCTCTGCCGCCGCTGCTTTTCTATTATTCATATGTGTATGTTCATCGCTAGTTTTTCTTCATAAGGTATATTTTTATATACATATATATATATGTAAAGTTTTAACCTAGGTTGGGTACTTACTAGTTTTAACCTAATATATATATCTATATATGGAAGGTTCTCAATTTTAACCTAATGTTTTTCAGGTGAGAAGTTTTCTTTTTTTGGGGTTTATATTTAAATGGGTTTTGCTTTAAGTCTCATTAAATATTATATTGTATTTTGATAATATTGTTAATTAAAGGAAGTAAACCTATTTTTCTTAAGAGATGAGTTTTCCATGACTTTTTTTATGGAAATTTTAGTAGCCAAAGTATTCTATTTATTTATAAAATGTTGTTGGTATTTTAGATATTTTGAATATTAATTTTTATTGAGTTCTATAATTATCTTAATACTTGCTCGATTAAATTCTTATTTGGTACGAATTTGATTAAGTGGATATTGATGGTTTTGGGAAATGATGGTATTTTGGGAATTATGAAAATTTCAGGTTTTGAGGAATAATAAAATAGGACATTTTAGCATCTTAGGCATAAATATTGAAATATGTATTCGATTGGAAATTTATGAAAAATTGCGTTATTATGTTATAGGTGGCAATTAATTATTGTTTGACATTTTTTAGGGAAATTCTGAAAAAGCTAAGAAGTTCAGATAAGCGGGGTTCCTATGCTAGACTTTACATTAAAATAAAATGAGCTGAGGTTATTTTTGGAAAATATACATATTTGATTATGAAAAGAAATTTGAACTATCTCAATTATTTGTTCTGCACTACTCATGAGATTCTGCTTACGAAAAAATTATTTTATGTCATAACTGGTATATACATGAGTTTATTTTTGACATTCTGTTTCTGAACTATGAAAAGAGAGTGAATATGAACTTTTATGTATAAATTACGTTGTGATATGATTTTTTTCTATTCTGAAGATTTTCTGTACTCTGATATGATCTGATGTGATTTCTAAAAAACCTTTGGCATAACATTTTGTTTCTGTTTCTGTTTCTGTTCCATTCTGACCTCACCACGAATATAAAACTATGGCCTCTGTTCGGGTTGGTACCAACTTTTCTGTTTCTGATGCACCCACTTTGGAAACAAAGTGATTTTCTGCGTGGTATTTCCTATGTGCACACTCGGGGCTCCGAGAATGAATAAGGGGAAGATTCTAATTCTGTTTCTACTCGATTAGCTATCGGGATTTGCACAACCCTACCACGGGGGTTAAACATGGTATTTGTTCTAATATGATAAGATAAAATATGATGTTTCAGTTTATTCTATGCTAAAGGGATTTTGATTATGAATATTTTTTGAATTTTCACTCAGATATTTTTGATAACATGTTTTGACACTACATTTTGAAAACATTATTTTGATTCTGCATTCTGAAAAAAAATATTTTTGTTCTGCATTCCGAACTCTGTAAATGGTCATGTTTATACATTAGTATATGTCCTCTGCTTACTGAGTTGTTGATAACTCACCCCTTATCTCCATATATTTTTCAGATAATTTTGAATAGTCTAGCTAAGGATCAAGATTATGGAGCATCAGTGAGATGATTATTTAAGCATAGTGGATTACTCAGAAGATTTTTGAGAATTGGCATATTGTAATGAGAGATTTTGTAGTATTCTGATGATTTTATATTTTGGAGTCTGTAAATATATTGATGAATTGTGAGTTTTAAGTTATAGGGAGTAACTCTTCGATCCCTGCGGGATCAGGGCATTACAAAAGGACTTCTAGGGTTCGACCATGGGGATTACACTCCCCGCATGCATGCCAACCATCTTGGTTGACACTTGTATTGCATGGAGGAAGGGCCTTAGAGTTCCAAGAGATTTTGTTTGGGAAAAAGAAGAGACTTGTGGGAAGGCATGCACCTAGATTCTAGAAGAATCTTTGTGAAGGGAAGTGCAAGGGGAGACAACAAGGTCAGGCCAAGAGGCACATGCCACCTACCCACCTAGGGAAGACTAGAGACTTTCTAGGGGAGGGGAAAGGGTTTTTGGCAAGCCACATGCAGACACACACCCCACTTGCCACACGGCAAACATGCACGCATGTAGTCGTTCAAGATTGATTTAGGATTTTGAGATTTACCCTTTTGCCACCAAGTACATTGAACTTAGACAAATGAAGAAGGCAAAAAGGGAAGAGAGGGTTTTGGTTGGGAGGCCACACGCCACTTGCAAGAAGGTGACTTTTGGTTTTCCAATGCAATCCCATCATAGGGAAGAGGAAGGGACATTTCGGCCAAGGAGCAAAGTGGCATCCATGCACCAAGGTTCTTGGTATTCCAAAATGGGGGGAGATGCCTATAAGAAGGTGGGAACCAAATGTGGGAAGTCCTTTGGACATTTACGGATTTCTCTTGGTGAATCATGGCTACGCCATTCTCTCCCACTTTCCATCACTTTTTCTCCCACCAAACATTACCCACATGACAACCATCTTCCTCCAACCACCATTTCTAACTCACCAAGGAGTACCAATGCCACCGATGGAGGAGAAGCACACGGGGTAAGAACCATTTGCTTGTTTCTTACACCCACACACAAGGCCAAAGAAAAAGAGAGAGTTTCAGACTTCAAGGGTGTTACATGCCACAAACACCCACACACACACACACACTCACTCGAGAAAAGCTAGGGTTTCTCTTCAAAGGGGAGAAAGGGATCCGAACACCATTTTCCTTGAGCAAATAAAAGATGAAACTTTAAAGAGGAATGAGAGTGATGGCCATTACACTTAGAAAAGTTAAGGTTTATTCTTACATGGAGTTTCAATTTTCAGAAGCCCGAAAGTGCTGGTGCTTTCAAACCATAAGGAAGGACCTCGAAAGCCACATACTCGACTCACACACTCACCAATAAGATTAGGGTTTTACATATGACCTTGGCTAATGATCTTCGAATTATATTTTTAGCTTGCTATTTGCATTCGTTGGATTTTTGTAAGTAGACCTTCAACCTACTCTTTATAACACTTATATATATGTTGTGAACTTGTGTTTGATTATTCTTGTTTGAATCTAGTTTCTCTTGTATTGTATGTTCTCGGTTTTCATTGGGAATATATGATGCCATGTTGTGGTGATTATTGGTTGAATCTTATCTTCTAATATGCTATGTTTTAGTTTTGGTTTCTACATGTAAAGGTGCTTTGTTTGCAAATAAGATCAACCGAATGTGTGGAAGAATGAAAGCATGTTTTGTGATGATTAAAGGTTATGTTTTGAGGACCTATATGAATTGGCCAAGGCTAGAATTAGGGTTTTCAAATCTGTTTTATGCTTAGTGGATCATAAATCGGCTATGTTTATGCGTATTCATCATGTGATTGCATGTTCAGATGATTTCAAGCCTTATCACAAGATGCAAGTTGCTACCTAGTGTTATGTGTCTCAATTTTTGCATGTTTTATGAATATGAAAGAGTGTAGCATCATAAGTTCATGTCTCATGCATTTGGGTATCTGTTTTTGAAAGAAGAGTCAAAGTATATTTTGTTACGACCCCAAATGCTAGGACTGGAAAATGCCCTAGTGGAACTCACTATCCACTTTGGAGTGCTTAAAGTCGAGTGGAGACCCCTGGGTTGATGAAGTACAATCGATGGGCCTCAAATGATTCCTTATGGAAAGGATGTCATAGTGAGATTGTACCTAAAACTAGTGGGTGTCAAATGGTGAAAGTGAAATAAGTGAACTACCGTAATGAATATGTTTAAGAATATGATGTAGTTACCTCAATCAAAGTGGATCGTTGGATGATGCGGTAACTAACGGGGAACACATGGTGCTTAGGGGAACTGTGAGGTGTCCAACCATGTGTAATGAGAAATAATTAAGGCGTTTGAGCTCTATGACATGATATGATACGATATATTTTGATATTTCATGATATGTTATGATATGATATGAATTCACATGACATGAAATGATACGATCTTGATATGGCATGATTCATTATGATAAGAAATGGCCTGATATGTTTCGACAAGAATAAGAACCCAATCTCAAACGATATGAACATGTGTTAAGAAGATTAAAAAATGAAAAGATGTTTTAAGGTCTATGTTGCATATGTCAAGCTTTATGTCAAAGTACATGTCCATGCATTCATTTGTGGTTTGCTCTTATATACTTGTGATATATGTTGTATGTTGCTTGTTTACTTACTGAGATTTCTAGAAATCTCACTATGGTAGTTTCCACTACCATTCTCTACCCGAAATGGTGAAGCTGTTATAGGTATCCCAGATACTTTAGAACCATGAACCTAGAGGGCACAATGATAGAGGATAGCTCACTATGAAGGCTCGTTATGACTATACTGCTGACGTTTTGAAGTGCACAGCCCCACTTCTCTGGGAAATATTAGCTAGTCTTAGCGAGTCCCAGTTCGATACTATGCTTACTGACCCAGTAAAGAACTCGAAATTTTGGTGGAATACGGACCAAGTATCAAGTTTCATTAAGCGAGCTAGTTAGACCATTGTTGAGGCAAAGGAGATTGCAAGGGACTTAGGACTTCTGGAATCTTTTTGTGTTTAACTCAAGATGGAGCTTTAATAGTGGGGAGATTGAGAACCTAACAATGTTTTGTGGCAAAAGATATTTCTTTAAAATGGTCCAATGTTTTGGAAGATTTTTTAATACAATATCTATTTTGGGAGTACTTTAATGAAATTCAAACTTTTTGGATGCTTACAATTCGGTACCAAGATTATTACATTACCACAAGTCCTATGTAATTAAAAGAATTTTTTCGCTGTGAATTACTGCATACTACTAGATTTATAAATGCATTGCATCTTATTTGTCATGTATGAGAGATATATAGCCTTGATTTACATGTCCCAACGCTTCAGTCACCGTCCAATCCCAAGCGAGGACTAGGGGCGTCATGGATTGCGAGATGATATCAGATGAGTTGAGATTGTTTGTGAATAGTTGTGAGATATTAGTTGAAATTAGATGAGGTGAGATGAGGTGAGTTCCATCTCACCTCTGTATCCAAGTGCGCCCGAAGAGAGAGAGAGAGAGAGAGATGACGTATAACATGAGATACTCATAAATATGTATGTTATATCAGAAATGCTTTAATTATAAAAAGATCTCATAAAAGTAAAACCACAAATTGACGTAGCATTATATGGCATGTTAAATTATAAAATTATTTTTATTGTAAACTAGATCTAACATATCATATGAAGTCATGTTAGTTTGAATATTTACTTTAGTGAAATTTATTTGTAGCTGTAGCACTTCTCATATTATATATATGATGTTCATTGTTCATATCTCTCATTGTTTTAATGATAATTGGTTTTATTTTCTTACTAGTTGTAACACAGCTAGGTGGCTTGGTGTCAGTCAAAAACTATGGGGTTACATGGCCTACAATTTCCATGTGCACCAACAGACAAAAATGAATGAATTGAAGTAAATCCTAACAGTCCGAATGGTTTATACACATCTTGAACATTGTCCAAGCGTTGCTCAATATGTTTTGTGGCTTAAAGTGAGCCATTAAGTACACGAGGCTTTAATTTAAAACTTTTGAGATGCAAAACATGAGGCTTTAATTATGCTTAATAATACCTATAAGTAATATAACAATTTTAAAAAGAATCTAATTTTTCTGTAAATGGAGTACTTTTATCCATAATTATAACACCCCCTTCTTGTAGATTAGGAATGTCATGTATTTTTATAAATATAGCCAGGCAAGAGACTCTCATAATTAATAACACAAATACGTATCCCATAAAAGTGTTAATAAAATAACGTGTCTAAAACATAATCATAGTTTTTCCAGTCCAATGAAATTGGAAAAGACTATCTAAAATAAAATTCACTAGAGTCCATCAGTCTACTCTTCTAAGCCTAACCTGTCTTCTCGTACTCATAATTATCCTTACCTGGGTGGTTAAAAACATAAAATAAAATTAAAATGAGTTGAGAACTCAGTAAGAAACTCATCACAACATAAACATAATAAACATAAGGAGCTATTTCATAATAAAAACATTTCCAAGCTTGAGAGAATAAACACAACAACAAATATGGGCTTTTCCCCTTAATTCTTTTTCTATGATATACGATCGTAGCAAATAGTAGGCTAATGACACAAAAATTGTTCGTGAAAAAAAATACAAGCCTTTTGTCACGAGATCACATTGGCAAGTAAAACTTTGTGGGAAAACAATTTTCTGCCATGAAATAAACACCTTTTGCGACGATTAAAAGTTGCCACAAATAAACTTACCAAAAATATGTTATTTTCGTGGGTTATCAGTTTTTGTCACAAGGTTATTAGTTTTTTGCGGTGACATTTTCTCGCCGAAAATAATCTTACCAGAATTATTTTCCTCTCGTGGGTTGTTATTTATTGCGACGATATTATTACATGTTCTTTGTATTGGAGGGATTCTGCATGTGAAGTTACCAGAACATGTTCTTTGCATTTAGTTATGGGGAAAAAGAACCCTCTATCAATTATTGTGTTTACTTTCCTTTTATGCCATTAGCCTTGAAGTAGGGATGAAGTGGATTGTTTTAAAGCTCGCCCCACTACTTGTGGGGTCATGAATTGTAACATGCAAAGTTTTGTGGTTGTGTAGTGTATGTGTATAAATTGGGTTCTCATTAGAAGTTATTCTTGTAAATGTTAGCAAATTTTTACATATTTTTTTAAAAATTTATATAAGGGTGAATTTGGATCTCCAAGGTTTGGATATATTTATTTTAGCCAATATTAGACTATTTGTTATGATTATTTTTGGCTCAGAATCATTTTTTTACTTTACGATTTTTAATAAAAAAAATCTTTTAGCATTTGCCACGAATGCAACTCGTGGTAAATACTTTTTCTTGTTGGAAGTAATTATTTCCCGCGATAAGATTTCTTCGTAAATAAGTATTTTCGACAAAATATTTTGTAGAGAATATATATTTCCCATGAAAGTATTTTATCGGAAAAACCAAAGATAACTTTTTCCACCAAGATATGTTATGGATAAACACTTTTTGCCACAACCTCTTCTCATGGAGAATAATGTTATTTCCCACCACGTCATACCAGATGAAACCTTATTTGCCATGAAGAAAAAAAGCTTTTACCACCACAGTAGTTCATGAAAAAAAGAAAGTTTTTCTCATGAATTTGTGGTTTGGTGGAAATAGAATTTTTCCCCACCAGTTTTATGCCACGAGTCTCCCATGACACAAATTGGTGGGAAACAGATCGGTTTCCAATAAACTTGAATAACTTTGTATTTATTGTTTCTTATAGTACTATTTTTAATAAACTCAAGGAGCTGTTTCATTTACTTGAATACTTATGAATCTAAGTGTTATCATATGTATATACAAACTTTACAAAGATATTAGCGAAATGTCAAAACTTTGCTTGTCAAGATTATTAGATAAACTTAAAATACAACATAAATAATCTATTTTATCTAAATGAAATAGCTCGTGAACAATCTTAAACTTGCTTGAATATTAAGCGAGCTCTTCGTGAATATAAAATCTAACTCGATGAAAAGTTCGAGCTCGACCCGTGTTCAAATAAAAATTATACGAAATGGGGTTTGACCACCTAGTACTTGCTCGAACTCGGCACGTTTATACCCCTTGCTGCAAGACTTGAGAGTCACTTCCTATATCTTTGATAGTAGAGGTTGAGAGTCAATGTATGGATTAGCCCCTATGTCAAGGAGATTTCTAAGAACATGTCTCACACCACCAACTGCACGGACAACCTGAAACAAATAAGGTGGCGGCACTGGGTGCCTTGGAGTACTCCGATGCCAAAGTTAGAGAAATGTTCTCAATATATGTATATGAATTAATTTCAATTTGATATACCTCCAAGCTGGATTTAGCTACGAAAAGGGTCTTGTGAGTATTTCTAAATTAGTTGTAACAAATGAAATTTCTATAGTGGATTTTAGGTGGTGACTTACACCTGGAGTGGTTTTAGATTTTGAAGATCAAATGAGTTTCCACTTCGTGATCAAATTTCTGTGTTGATTATTTTTCCGTGAATTGTTTCATTGATTGACTGTTTGTTTGGCAATAATTTTAAATAGTCCAGTAAAATTGAAAAACACTTATTCACCCCCTCTAGGTGTTATGCTAGGTTAGAACCATTGTTTTTTCACCACTAAATATGGAATATCATTTATGTGGTAATCCCAAAACTATATAAATATTAGGGGTGTCAAATCATGTTAACGGGTCGTGTTCGTGTCATGTCAAGGTATATACATTACACTTAATGTGTCAACACGAACACGACCCGTTAAGGATTTTGTATCAAAATTCCAAATTCGAACACGACACGGTAAGATAACGGGTTGACACGACACAATCCGTTATGACTCATTAATGAATAAGAAATAAATTGACACGATGCGACACGACACGACCCGTTCCGTTTCAACTCATTTACATTAATGGGTTGAACAGACACGATATGACACGACACGACCCGTTTGACTTAATTGATTTTATATAAATATTTAAATATAAATAATATCTATAAAAAATAAAAACTAACTACAAGTCTAAAATTACAATCCAAACAAATATGATCCACACAATTTGTAATAATATTCATTATTAAAATTACATCCCAAACATAATAAACAAAACATACAATGTAAATATATTAATGTTACAATCTCAAATATAATAAAAAATTAAAAACACAGATCTAAACAAATTTAAAACTTGAAGAAAGAAGTGGAGCGTCCTCCTTGCCCTTTAGGTCTAAGGGTATAAAGGTAAATTTAATTTTCTTAACGAGTCATAACAGGTTGATCTGTTAGTAACCCGTTAAGCAATCGTGTCTTAACGGGTCAACCCGTTTTGACCCAAACCCGTTAAGACTAAATCCTAACCCGCTTTTATCGTGTCGTATTCGTATTGGATTAACGGGTCGTGTCACATATTGCCACCCCTAATGAATATGTTACAAGGAGTCAATTAACAAGATACATAGGTCTTTAGAGAGAGATGGATATTTAATTTGTAAATAAGGTGCATACTGTGTGTATCCCAAGTAAATGATGTTCCAAACATTTTTTCGGTAAGTAAAAGATTTTATTTGAAGAATTGGTATAGTCCAAGCACAAAGAAAATATGTAAGAGGAAGAAATAGTACAACTTAAATTCCAATCGAATCGGATGAACCTCCTGTCAACCTTGCTGCATACTGCAATCAAGGAAATTTCATTTGAGAGCAAAAAAGGCCGAAAGAGTCGAGCAAAATATTTTCATAATCGGATTTTTTTGTGCATATATAGAGAAATACCTCGGAAGGGACACGCAATCGCTCAAGAAGCTTATCAAGTTCCGCAAATGGGCCAGAGTATGTTTAACTAGTCTTATGGATATTCGGCAAACAGCAGTCGTCTTCTACCTTGCGATGATCACAATTTCCAGCGCTAACAACGGCGGCAATCACCACAGAAATTACATGAGGCCATAAAACATCACAAACACCAAATATCATAAAAAAAGATAAAAAATGTGTTGGCTTTTTAGACGTGCAGCTGTGCCCGTTATCCTTCTTCCACCGTCGAGAACGGAAAGTTTTCTCTGTTCTGTGAGACGCTCGTTGACGTTCTCTCTGAAGCGAGACCTGACTCGAGAGCCAGGTCTGACCCAGTCTCGGCTTGGAATATTGGCGGGTCAGCATGGTAAGTATGTTTAACTAGTCTTGGATTAGAGCAGGGACAGCCTCTTACGGATATTCTGCAAACAGCAGTCGTCTTCTACCTTGCGATGCTCCCGATCACAATTTCTGGCGGTAACAAAGGCGGCAATCACCACAGAAATCACATGAGGCCATAAAAATCACAAACACCAAATATCATAAAGAAAGATCCGTTCTTTTTCATTAAACTTGCAGAAACACCATCAACATCAAGAATGAGAAAAATACTTTAGAAAAGCGCCGATACCATGTCAACCCACAAAAAAATAAAAAATGTGTTGGGTTCATAGACGTGCAGCTGTGCCCGTTATCCTTCTTCCACCGTCGAGAACGGAAATTCCGTGAGACGCTCGTTGACGTTCTCTCTGAAGCGAGACCTGACTGTAGAGCCAGATCTGACTCAGTCTCGGCTTGGAATATTGGCGGGTCAGCTGTTAATGTTATTCCAACGCCCTGTGCACACGATCTAATCGGGAAATACCCATGACGGCTGAAACCATATATAAAAATTTAAAACCGTTTCCTATCT
This sequence comes from Juglans regia, assembly GCF_001411555.2. Taxonomy (NCBI): domain Eukaryota; kingdom Viridiplantae; phylum Streptophyta; class Magnoliopsida; order Fagales; family Juglandaceae; genus Juglans; species Juglans regia. The sequence goes on along the minus strand of NC_049906.1, from coordinate 11,389,248 downwards.
TTTGTTTAGGCGGTGTGGGACAAAGTCATGGCCGGCTCAAGGGTTGGCAACAAAACTTTGAGTAGGCCCACGGTCAATAATTGTGAATTTTTAATTAGGCCCAATAAATGCAATAAATGGGTTAAAGCCCAATTTCTATTTTTGGAACAAATGGGCCTATATTTTATTTGGTTGGCCCAAGTGCTTATCTTTTTAAAGGAAATATCCATGCGGATTAGAAACTCATGCAATCAAGACTCTTTCTTTTCTTCCTTGTAAAGCTAGGTTTGTGTGTGTGATTGGAAACCGGTGCAAGGTAGCTATTACTAGAAGAAAGCTCATGCAGCTGACTCTATTGCTAATGTCCCTCGGCATACTATAGTGTTTTACTTTCCACCACCACAAAACAACCCATTTTCTTCAAACAGAAACTAGTCAACCATTTAGAGCAAACGCCTAAAACCTCAGAAACTCTGCAAATTTTGCAGCATACTGGCATGTTGTCATGGTCCCTTGCACCAAGTTAGTAAACTCTCAGGCTCTAGCTTCCCGGTCTGCTTTCGGAAAGAAGCAGTCGAAGAAGTTTTGCTTAAAGTGAGGCCAGCTCACTTCTCCAGTTCCACCAGCTTCTCTGATAGCTCTCTCATAGTTCCACCATCTCTTCGCTTCTCCAATCAATTTAAAAGCTGCAAAATGAACTTTTTGTTGATCGGTGCACTCCAAAACATTGAATATCTCTTCGATCTCCTGAATCCAATCCTCAGCTACATTGGAATCGCCTCTTCCATCAAAGGTGGGCGGATGAGTGCGATTAAATTGCTCGAACTTGCAGCCCCTCTCATTGTTGTTTTCATTCAAATCTCCAAGGTGTCGAACTCGACGACGAGCAGCCATCCTAGGATCTCAAACTCAATTAAACGTTCTAGGGAAAGAAAACAAAACATGTAAAAAAAAATATAAATACCACCTAAAATATTAAACACAAGTTTAAAATTCTACACCTCAAATCTGAAATTTCTTCCTAAACCCACAAATATCTAAACCTCCAAGGTTTATAGTATGCAGAATTCAAACCTGTCTCTGATACCAACTTTAACGCCTCATTCCCGAATGTCCAGAGAGTTAACTATTGTAACCTAAATCCAACTTCATAACATATTTAAATACTCCAATATTCCCAAAAAGTACAAATCCATTTATTCAAACCAAAAATATATGTTCCTCTACCTGAACACCAAATAAATACCTCAATGAGATAATTTAAAAACTCCATAAACATTTAGAAATATCTAGGACACCAAATATCAAATAACATAAAATCATAAAACCTACTAAAAAAAACTCTCCAATAAACTTGTACGCTCATGCAATTATTCCACTATGATCATCGCACCTTGTTAAAACTTACTCTTGTTTTCCAGCTAAAACATCAAAATTATCTGAAAAATATTTGGAGATAAGGGGTAAGTTATCAACAACTCAGTAATTAGAGAACAAATATCAGTGTGTAAACATGAACATTTACAGAGATCAGAATGCAGAACAAAACATTTTCATTTTCAAAATGCGAAAGCAGAACATGTTATCAAAATATCAGAGCAAAGATTTAGAAATAATTTCAAAAATATCCTTTGGCATAGCATAAATGATCATCATCATCATCAGAACATCATATCATAACAGAAGCCATGTATAACTCCCGTGCTAGGGTTGTGCATCTGCTGATAGCTAAGCATAACATAAATCACTCTGTCACCATGGTGTGCACTCAAAACAGAGACCACTACTATAACCGGTGGCAGGGCTTTATCCACTATTATAACACGTGGTTTGGCCGTATCCACTATTATTACCCGTGGTTTGGTCGTATCCACTATTATAACTCGTGGTTGGGTCGTATTCACTTTTATTATCCGTGGTTAGGCCGTATCCACTATTGTTACCCATGGTTGGGCCGTATGCCACTATTATCACCCTTGACAGGGCCGTAACTGAATAGACCAGAAACATAATCAAATTCAGAATCAGAGAGTCATGCCAAAAGTTTTCAAAAATCACGTCTTATCCAAACAGAGTACTGAACAAAATCATATCATCTTCAAAATCATAATGGGTCCAAAGCATATTTACATAATAATCATGCACAAATTTATATTCTCTCTTTTTGCATAGGTCAGAAATAAAATGTCAAAAATAAGCTCATGAATACACCAGTCATGACAAAAATGATTTCTCTTTCATCAGAGTTCAATAAATAATGACAAATAAATAACTAAGGTCATTTTCACATTTCTTTTCAAAACACATAATGCACATTTTCATAAATCAACCTCAGTTCATTTTTATTTTATGCAAAGTCTAGCATAGGAACCCCGCTTACCTGGACTTCTTATCTTTTCAGGAATTTCCTCAAAATGCTGAACAATTATTAATTGTCACCTATAACATAATAACATAATTCTCATTAATTTCCAATCGAACATGTATTTCAACATTTAAGCCTAAGAAGCTAAAATAACCTATTTTAATTCCTTAAAAAACTAACTTCACGTAATCCTCAAATATCATCACATTTCTCAATTCATCAATGACTAAATAATTAGTCCGACTAAAATACAAAATCTAACTTATTTACTAATGAAATCAAATTATAAGATTTAATACTAGCTAATATATTTATACTAAAATATTTTAAAATTAAACAACTACAACTTAGATTCATTTTGGTAATTAACTTAATCATATTTTAAAACTCATATATTTAGTAATTTAACTACTATACAGAAATATGAATTCTTATACTGCTAACAAAATCCCACTCGTAGCAGATGATAAAAACATGTTCGGTACATTCCCAATTAAGGGCATTTTGGGAAAGAAAACTCAACTCTTTGAGAAAATAACCTAGGATTAAAATTTATGTGACAGGGACCATGCATACCGAAACTATGTGTAGCGGTGGCTTGGGTGGAAGTCTATGGCGGCACAGCTCGGGGCAATGGCAGATCACGGTGGTGCGGCACTGAGAGAGAGAGATGAGTGAGAGAAAAACCTCACGTAGAAAAAGAGAGAGACAGAGAGAGAGAACAAAAGAACGACGAGGAGGCCGTGGCACTCTATGAGCTTACTAGTAGGGACGCGGTGTGATAGGAGTGGCGTGGAGTGACCGTTGGAGTTCTCTGTGCCGGTGGTAACGACGTGGAGGCACTGGCACCGTGTGTGGTGGCTTTGAACGACAAGGGCACCGACTGTGCGTTGCTCTATTTTTTAGGGCTAAAACAAAGTGGTTTTCGGTTCACTATGCAGGTGGTTGTTCTCAGTACTACGGTGGTGGTGCAGTGGTGTACGGCAGAGGAGCGCTGCTCCAATGATGGTCAAGTGGAGGTGGGGCACGGCGAGGTGGAGCTACGATCCATGGAGATGCAGTGCATGCACGGGTTGCGTCGATTTTTGTATAGGGGCAGGGAGAGCTCTGGGTAGTGCAAAGGGTTGTTTTGTAGTGGGATGACAACCGTATATGTGTACTGGTGCAGCGGCAGTACGAACGACAGAGGGCGTGGCTTGGACAGTGCTATCACACGGTGGTTTCCGTCGTGTGAGATGTGGTTCGTGCGTGAGATTGGTGCTGCCTGAACGTGGAGGCGTAAGGGAGTTAATTGTGTGGCAGAACTTTTGAGTTTATAGTTATAAAAAATCATTTGGGATTACGAGTAAAATTTTTGGAAGAAAGTTTGTGCCTATGATATTTTTGGCAGAATAAAATATTTTCAATAGGTTTGATAATTAGGTTTAAAATCTTTTAATAGACCAAGTGGATGTTCACCCAAAAACTTTTTGGGATAAGTGTATTTTTTTTTTAGGTTGAGTCAAGGCCCAAAACTTAAGCTAAAAGCCCATGCAGTAATCCCATACATGATCCAAGACGTGGGCCACGTATATTTTTCTTTTTAGGCGTAAGAGTCCAAGCCCGTGGAAGCGATTTCCAGACTCCGTCGCACGATTTAATTCCCTTTTCCATTTCATGCAATCCCACCACCCTTTTTCTCTAGGTTTTTTATCCGTTTACTATATATATCGTATATATATGCTAAGCATCCTCAACCCTAGAATTGTGCCGCTCGTCCTCCTCTTCTCAGAATATCAAACTGAGACCTCCACTCTAGCCGCCAAACCACCCCAAAGTGTCGAGATCCTCCACAACGCTGCCTTTCACCACCGCACCCAAGAAACCACTCAACCCACAAGCCTCCACGTTCAACCACCAACGGAGAACTGCAGCAACAGTCTTTTGCCATCGGGAACATCCTTCCCGCACGAAGCCCAATAGCGCAACACCCCCAGCTCGACCACAGGCCACCCAGTCGCACCACCTTCTCACTCTGGTTCATCCACCCCACGTAAACCTCTGCCCAGACCCCACCGCCATAGCCAGCAGTGAACCCACGTCGGAAAACACCACCCTCAAATGCTGTAACACCCCAGTCCCGCAGGGGTCAGAGAGTTACTTCCTGCCACTAAAACTCTAATTTCAACAATGTAATTATAGACTCCAAATTTCCAATATCATAAAGAAATTTCGATTCAAATTAATTTCCTCAATATAACCAATATTCCAAAATGCCAAGTCATCATAACACAAAAAAATTTCTTAATAAAATTCGCCAATACTCATCGAAAACTTTCTATACTTAATCCACTACTCTTAAATCATCTCACCTAGAGCTTCAAAATTTTGATCCTCAATTGAAATATCAAAAATCATCTGAAAAATATTGTGAAGATAAGGGGTGAGTTATAACAATTCAATAAGCAGAGAGCATATACTAGCATGTAAACATGAGCATTTATAAAGTTCAATATGCAGAACAAAACATTTACATTCAAAATGCAGAAACAACATATTTACTTTCAAAATGCAAAAACAAATCTTGGTACAAAATATCAGAGCGAAATTTTCGGAAAACATTCTTGTTCAAAAATCTTTGGCATATCCAATCTGAAACATTATATTCATATCATCTCATAGCGTCACATCGGGATAAATACCATGTCTAACCCCCTATGGTAGGATTATAAACCACCATTATACCCATAGCTGAGCTGTATACCATGTTTCACCCCTGTGGTAGGGTTATAAACCATCATTATACTCGTGGCTAGGTCGTATACCGTGTTTCACCCCCGTGGTAGGGTTATAAACCACCATTATACCCGTGGTTGGGTTGTATTCTATGTTTCACCCTCGTGGTAGGGTTATAAACCACTATAATACCCGTGGTTGGGCCATATACCATGTTTCACCATCGTGGTAGGGTTATAAACCACCATTAAACTCGTGACTGGGTCGTATATCATGTTTCACCCTGTGGTAGGGTTATAAACCACCATTATACCCGTGGCTGGGCCTTAACAGAAACAGAACGGAACAACATCAAAACCAGATCACATTCAAATATAGAATCAGAATTTCGTACCAAGGTTTTCAGATGACACATCATATCAAAACAAAATATTGAATAGCTTCAGATCATTTCACATGTTCAAAATAAACATAATCAAAACATCTTCATTTATTCATAGCAAAAACTTTTAGAATTTCATATTCGCTCTTTTTGCATAGTTTAAAAACAGAATGCACAAAATTAGCTCATGTCTACACTAGTCAAGACAGAAACTAATTTCTCACATAGAATCTTTGCATATGCAGAATTAACATCTGACGTCGTTTTCAGAGTTCTTTTCAAAAACAAAACATGATTATTTTCAAAGTCAACCTCATTTCATTTCTTTTATGCAAAACTAGTATATGAACCCTGTTTACCTGGACTTCTTAGTCTTTCAAAAAATTTCTCAACAATGCTGAACAAATATTAATCGTCACATATAAAAATAATCACATAATTCCCATAAATTTCTAATCAAACACGTATTTCAATATTTAAGCCTAAGTATCTAAAATAACCTATTTGAATTCCTCAAAACCTAAAATTCTCATAATCCCACAATATATCATCACTTTCCAAAATCATCAATGTCCATTTAATAACCTCGACTAAACCATTAAAAAGCTAACTTATTTACTATTGATGTATAACTATAAAATCTATTACTAGATAATATAATTAGACCAAAATATTTTAAATTTTACATCAACAATATAATCAACTAGATCATAATAAAAATACAACGTTATCAATTATTCTTTCGAAAGAAATAACAAATTTAAAACACTTTAGATACATATTTGACTAAAAGAAAATAAGATGAAACTCTCATAACATTAAGATAAAAAATTATCTAAAATCATACTGAAACCCGTCGTAAAATCAACCCAACGAAAAATATGAACTCAAATCACTTTATGATTTGGCTTGTACTTAAAGGGAAAACTTGTAATATCATAAAACTAAGTCAGGTTTTCTTTTCTTCTTCTTTGTTTGCAGGGAAATAAACCTACACCAGATCATTTACTTTTTAAAGAAATCTTTACTTTAAAAACAATTTAAAAAATTGTAAGCATAAATAAAATAGAGTCCACTATTACATGTTAAAAGTTTAAAAATAGATTAATATAGTGGCAACTCAAAGGGTAACCAAGTAATTTAGTTACATAAACATATGAAGCATGACCAAGTTACGCTAAGCTTCTATAGAACTCTATTATAAGAAAACATAACTGTGAAACAATAGTTCGCGAGGTGGAGGCTCACCAAGAGATGGAGAGCATGACGAGCGGCGTGCTGGGCAGTGGACGACGGCTGTGAGGGCGTTGGCAGGGCACTGAATGGGAGAGAAAATAATGAGAGAGAGTTAACGTAAAAGTGAGAGAACACGGCATGAGGGAGGAGGAATGGAGAAAATAATAGTGGATTGCCGTGGGGAAACAAAAATGGAGGAAAGTCAGTGGGCTCACCGATCTGCACGGGGTGACGGGGTGTCATGGCCGGCGATTATGTTGCTTTTACGGTGGTTTCCAGCGCGAAAAATGGTGGTTTGAGGCACTAGGTGGGGATAGAAATTCCCCTGTTTTGAGGAGTAAAAACAGGGGTCTTCGGTTGAAGGTGATGTTTTACGGTTGAGGAACGGAGGGGCATACGAGTTTAAGTGTATGGAGACTCTCCTTGATTCTCGGTGTGCGAGGTGGCAAGGGGTGGAAGAGATGTGGCTGGCCAATGGCTCACAGTGGTGCAAAGACTGGACTGGATACCAGGTGCTGTGGTGGCTAAGTAGTGGCTAATGTTGCTATGTTTTCGGGGGCTAAAACAGGGGACAAACGGCTTCTCTTGGGCTAGTTGTGGCGAAGGTTTTATGTGGAGATGGAGGCTGCTGATTTGTGCGACAGGAGGCTAAGGGAAGTGGCTGGTGTCAGCGAACGTCACAAAGGCAGTTTCTCTATACATGGGCTAATATATGTGTATATATATGTGATGTGAAAACCCTAGAAAGGGAAGGGAAAAATTGAAAGTTTGCATAAATATGTGGGTATATAAAGACGCTTGTCGTGAACCCTAGTGGACTGGAAGAGTGCATGCCATGGAGAACGTGCATGTTGGGGAAGTTACTAAAACGATTTGGACCAAGGTCTCTAAGTTTTAGAGAATACGGGTCTCTTACTTAATAAATAAATAAATAAATAATAAAAAGGGCCTCAACTCGAAGTTCAAATAAAAAAATAAAAAAAAATACACTTTGTCTATTAAAAGGTTTTAACCAAAGTTTGAAGTTCAAGAAAAATTTATACACAGTCAAAAAATAACTTTTTGGGCCCGGGTGTTACAAATGCACCGAAGGACCTCTGTTTTTGCATCTCAAAATAGGGCACTTCATCTTGTTCGGTGCCACCAGCCACGACAAAGGGAAGCCAAGCGACACTGACACCCCAACCACTCCATGATCTGCCGCTGCCCAATCACCTTGTCGCCGCCGCATCGCCACCCTCCGTGAGTATCCCGTGTGGGTTCTCTCCCTCTCTATTCTCTCTCTCAGGCAACTCTCACTCTCCGTTCTCTCTCTCTCGCTCATCACTCTCTCTCTTCCAGTGCACCGCCATAGAAACCACCACCGCCAACGCATCCTTCGCATCCACCTAACTCCATTGCAGCTCCACTTCTCTCGGTGAGCCTCTGCTTCGCAAATTGCTGTTTTACGAATGGATTGTCATATAAACAAGCTTCACGTAAAGCTGGTCCAACATAAGATATTTTGTGTTGAAATTACAATGTTACCCTTTTAATTACAAGTCATGTTAGTCAGTTTTAATTTTTTAATATGTAAAGGTGAGCATCATTTTTTATTTTATAATTTTCTAAAAACTCTTAAATACAGAAATTTTTATAAGTGATTTAAATTGTTTCCTTCAAAGGTAAGTAGGCAATAATGTTGTATTGTTCTTTTATTATGATCTAGTTTATTAAATTTTTTATGTATAATTTAAAATATTTTTTTATAATTTTATTATTTGGTATTAAATTTTTATAATTTGATTTCGATAGTAAATAGGTTAGATTTTTATATCATGGTCGGAGTTATTAAATGGACATCGATGATCTTAGAAAGTGTTGACATAATTTGAGGTTATGAAATTTTAGGTTTTCAGAAATTAAAATAAGTTATTTTAGCATCTTAGGCTTAAATATTGAAATACATGTTCGATTGAAAATTTATGAAAATTACATGATTATGTTATAGATGAAGATTAATATTTATTCGGCATTTTTTAGGAAATTTTCAAAAATTTAAGAAGTTTAGATAAGCGGGGTTCTTAAAATAGATTTTGCATAAAATAAAATGATCTAAGGTTAATTTTCGAAAATATGCATGTTTTGTTATGAAAAGAAATTTTGGAAACGACCTCAGTTATTTATTCTGCATTACTCATGAAATTCTGTATAAGAAGAAAGTATTTTTTTGTCATGACTGGTGTAGACATAAGCTTATTTTGACATTTTGTTTCCGAGCTGTGCAAAAGAGAGTGAATATGAAATTTTGCATAAATTATATTTTTGTGATCTAATTTTGTTCTGTTTTGAAAATGTTTTGTACTCTGATATGATATCATGTGATTTCTGAAACCTCTAGTACGACATTCTGTTTATGTTCTGTTTTGACTTTACCACGGGTGTAAAATTGTGGCCTCTGTTCGGGTTGGTACCAAATTTTCTGTTTCTGGTGCACCCACTTTGGAAATAAAGTGATTTTCTGCATGGTCTTTCCAATGTGCAACTCAGGGATCCGAAAATGATAAGGGGAAGATTCACATTCTATTTCTGCTCGGTTGGCCGCTGGGATTTGCACAACCCTACTACGGGGGTTAAACAATCCCTTCGCATTGGAGACTCCAGAGCTTCTTCAATTCTTCCCACTGTGGTTAACTACCCAACAACACGAAGCAAGCTCCACTTGAACGGCACCTTCCAACTCTTCACTACTGTTTAGCTACAGTGAATCGAGTGCATTCAATTCCCCACCAACAAAAATCAATATCTTCACTGTGGAACCAACTACTACCTCAAATCAAATAAATCCAATCCGCAGCCAATTTTCCCTCTTATCAATTGGACCAGGAATTAAGACAGAATAAAGAATGGCAACAAAGCCACAGAACTTCTCAGGCGTCACACCACCGATCACATCTCTGTCAGCTAGGATACATACACCTTGGAAGGCACAGTGAAGGCAAATATACTTGGCGATGCAGAGTTACAAAACACAGTTGATCTCAACCCTCCAATTCAATTACAAAAAGGCCCATTTTCTTTTATCAGCAAGAGAAAAATATTTTCTCTACCAGGCCCATAACCCTCTGCCCACCAAGCCCACTCACACCATTCCCTAAAAGCCAGATTGACAACTCTCCCAAGCCTAGCCAATCTTCTACAAAACCAACTCAATTCAATCCTTTGCTTGAGGCCAGTGGAACAACCCAAAATCCAAGCACTCAAATGCATCAACCTTCCCTAGCCCAAGAGCTCAACGTACCCTAGACCCAGGCCCTATACACCACCACCCAATCAAGCTACCCCATGATATAAACAAGGCCCCAACAAGCCCACCACCTTATTTCACTCCAAACCCTTGTCAAACCTCATCATAAACCTCGACTTCAACCTCCATGACTACACAACCCACAAACAATCCCACGAACCCAACTAACATCCCCACAACGTAAGCGACTCAACAAATAAAATCACCACCACCTGCTTCCATGTCAAACACCCCATCCCCAATAGCTACTTCGCCTTCTCAAACCAAGAAGCCTCACCCAGCCATCCTCTCATCCAAGTGACAAATGAGTGCAAACTCCCCATAACCCCTAAAGAGAAAATCCCAACGCCTAGTGAATACAGAAAAGCAAACAACTGATGAGCCCACAACCAATGCATCACAAATGGAAGATTCAGCTTTGGCTCTCACTCTATTGGAAATGCAGTCAGGCTTCATGGGAAAAGAGAAAAAATTCAAAGGGAAAACTCGCATGTCTCCTTACAGTAGACAATCACCACCTTCTCCAAGAAGGTCCAAATAAGCTAGCGAGGCAAGCTTCAAAATGCCTCCCCTTGCTGAATGAAGACACTGGCTTGGAGTTGCAGGGGCCTAGCACGACCCAAGGCAATCAGACGCTTAAGGGCTAAGATTAGGACTTATAAACCGAACGTAATCTTTTTGATGTAAACCTTCGTGTCGAATGAGTGCACCATATCTATAGTTAATATTATAGGTTTCCACTGATTTGTTCACTTTCCAGTTGCTTGTAAGAAAGGGGGCCTCTTACTTTTGTGGAGCCCGGGTGTAGAATTAGAACCTGTCCATATTAATATGAATGTTATTTCAGTTTCAGTTTACTCAGATCCCCCTCATAATCCATGGTTAATTACTTATGTATATGCACCAGTCCAATGGAATTATAAAGCTAAGTTTTGGAGTCACCTGGACTCAATACACCAAACTTTTCCCGGCCCCTCGGTATGTATGCGCAACTTTAATGATCTCATTGACCAGCCTGAGAAGCACGATGGGCGCCCAATCATCTTTAACCCAAACAAAGGCCTCAAGGTGTAATGCCCCGGTCCTGCAGGGATCGAAGAGTTACTCCCTATAACTTAAAACTCACAATTCATCAATGCATTTATAGACTCCAAAATATAAAGTAATCAGAATACTACAGAATCTCTCAATAAAATCCGCCACTTCTCATAAATCTTCTATGAGTAAACCACTATACTTAAATAATCATCTCACCGATGCTCCATAATCCTGATCCTTAGCTGGACTATTCAAAATCATCTGAAAAATATATGGAGATAAGGGGTGAGTTATCAACAACTCAGTAAGCAGATGACATATACTAGTATGTAAACATGAGAATTTTTACAGAGTTCAGAATGCAGAAACAAAACATTTCAGTATCAATATGCAAATCTAAAAAATACATATTATCAGAAAATCAGAGTGACTTTTCAAACATTTCATATTCAGAAACCAACTTTTCATATTCAAAGACTCATTTAGCACAACATGACTGAACATCTTCATCTTATCATATCATATCAGAGCATCATATCATAACAGAGATCATGTTTAACCCCCGTGGTAGGGTTGTGCATCCTGTGGAAAGCCAAGCAGAACATAAATCACCATGTTACCAAAGCGATTGCACTCAGAACAGAAAATCACTATTATATCCTGTGGTGGGCCAGAGGTCAATATTATCTACCGTGACAGGGCCAGAGGTCACTGTTATATCTCGTGACAAGGCCAGAGGTCACAATTGTATCCCATGACAGGGCCATATATCAGAGCAAAACAGAATCAGAATCAGAGTCGGAACAGAATCAGAAAGTCATGTCAAATGTTTTTTAGATGCCACATCATAATAGAGTATAGAACATCTTTAGAACATAACAGAATCAGATCACAAAACATATTTTATGCACAAAATTTCATATTCGCTCTCCTTTTTTTTAAAGTTCAGAAACAGAATGTCACAAATAAGCTCATGTCTACACCAGTCATGACAGAAAATACTTTTCTCTTAAACAGAATCTCATGAGTAATGCAGAACAAATATCTAAGGTTGTTTTCAGATTTCTTTTCATAGCAAAACATGCACATTTTTCAAAAAGGACCTCAGTTCATTTTATTTAATGCAAAGTCTAACATAGGAACCCCGCTTACCTGAACTTCTTAGCTTTTCAGAATTTTCCTCAAAATGTCGAACAATTAACAATCATCACCTACAAAATAATCAAGTAATTCCCGTAAATTTCCATTCAACCACTTTTTTCGATATTTAATCCTAAACTTCTAAAATAACCTATTTAATTCCTCAAAACTTAAAATTTTCATAATTTCCAAAATACCCTCCTTTTCCAAAACCATCAATATCCACTTAAACGAATTCGTACTGAATAAGAATTTAATCAAGCTAGTATTAAAATAAATAGGAAACTCAATAAAAATTTAATATTCAAAATATTTAAAATACCAACAACATTTTATAAATAAAAAGAATACATTGGTTATTAAAATTTCCATAAATAAGTCATGAAAAACTCCTCTCTTAAAAATAATAGGTTTACTTCCTTTAATTAAAAAATATTATTAAAATACAAATATAAAATTTATTGAAACTTAAAGCAAAACTCATTTAAACATAAATCCCAAAAATAAAACTTCTCACCCGAAAACATTAGGTTAAACCTACCTTCCACATATATATATATATTAGGTCAAAACTAGTAAGTACCCAACCTAGGTTAAAACTTTCCATAAATGTAATCTATATATAAAGTACGTATATATATAACTTATAAGCTTAAACCAACCAAACAAACACACGGGATTAACACATGCGGCGGCAGGAACTTACTCAAGGGAAAACACGCGGCAACGGGTGACACAGCGAGGGCTAGGCAGACGATGGTGATCACGGTAGAGCACTGGAAGCGAGAGACCTCACGTAGAAAGAGAGAGGGACGAAGAGAGAGCTCGACGTGAAAGAGAACGGAAACTCACCGTTGGGCAGTGTCCGAAGGTGGAGGCTTGTCCTCCAGCGTCTTTTGATGGCAATGGTGTTGGAGTTGAGGGGGCTGACGACTTGGCTCACGGTGGGGATGCTTCCCCTGTTTCGGCATGTAAAAACAAAGTCCTCCACGTCCCAAAGCGTATCAGCGGCTTGGTACGGAGGTGCAGGGCAGAGCAGCGGCAATCATGGTGGTTTCCATCATGCGGGATGTGGTTTGAGTGTTTCAGGCTGGGCTCCATCGTGGCAGTGGCTGGGGTGCTGGGCGGTTGTCTTCGCGTTGCACTACGGTGCAGTGGGTGATCTATGCAGCAGCGCCACGGGTTATACCGTGTTGCATTACGAGCTTGGCTCGTTTGGGGCAGTGGTTCAAGTGCTGCACGGCTGCGCTATGGGGAAGGGCTCACGGTGATGATCAACCGAAAATGGCCATCTCGGTTCTGCTTTGTTTTTGGACTGCAAAACAGAGTTGTTCGGCTTCGGTTTCGTGTGGGAGTCGCATGAGTTTTGTGGTGCAGATAAGTGGCTATGGCAGCGTTATGGAGGAGCAAGCAGCGGCCTGACTTCCTTGGAAAGTTGCAGTTTCTGTGCGCTGGTTGAGTGAAACCATGAAGGTGCAGGCTGGTTGCGTCGTGAACAGTGGGGCTTTGGCTTCGATGGTTGGCTTTCCGTGATGGTGAGGACGTGCAAGAGTTGGGCTGCGGCAGCGAGTGCTTGGGTAGTACATGGGATAATGTATGTGTGTGTATATATAGGTGATGGAAACCCTAAGGGAAAAACTGAGAGGAAGAAATGTGCATGCCAAGGACGTGATCGAAGCCGTGCATGTAGTGGAGTCTGGCACAAGATCTTTCTGGCTTGGGCTGTTTGGCCTTTTAAAAACATCTAGGATCAAGTCTGGTAGTGAAAAAAATAATAATAAGTGGGCTTTTTCATACGTCTAACCCTAAAAAAAATAAAAAAATAAAAACACAGAAATGGTGCTACGCCCGGGTATTACACAAGGCCTTTCCGGATTGAAACGGCCTCATTGACATTGGTTTCACGGGTCCAAAATTCACATGGTCAAATAACATATATGAGATAGCACTTCTAAGGGAACGACTAGACCGAGTACTAGCAAATCAGGAGTGAAGACTATTATTCTCTGATGCATCGTTGCAACATTTAGCCTCATCAGCGTCAGACCACCACCCACTCTTGCTGCATACTACGACAAAACATCATCAAGCCTCATCTTTTAAATTTGAAGAATTCTGGATTCGTGAGCCACTCAGCCATCAAATAATAAAAGAAGCATGTAGTAAAAGCTATCAAGGCAATCCGGCCTACATACTCTACAAGAAAATCAAATCAACCAAAGATGCACTCAAACTATGGAACAAAAATGACTTTGGGGAATTCATAATAATATCCAAGATCTACAAAGAGAGTTACTTTAAGTTAAAAGCTGCCAAATGACATCTCACAATCAACAAAAAGAAAGGTTCCGGCAACATAGACTCCACAAGCAAAGAGAAAATAAAGAAACATTATGGTGTCAAAAATCATGGCTCACCTCCACGGATCTCAACACAAAATTCTATCAACTTACAACAACAATCCGAAGGAGAAGAAACGCCAAAGACTATCAAATTGGGACCAGGTAACTGGTCAATGGAACCTCTCGTTATTGAATTTTCATTTATAAATCATTTCAAATCAATATACTCTTCATCCAATTTGCAAATCCTGTAGCAATTCGAAAATCTTTTCGACAAGCAAATCTCGGATCATGATAATGAATCACTCGATGCGATTTCAAATGAAGAAGAAATATTAGGAGCCGTAAAACAAATCCCAAGCCACAAAGCGCCAGGTCCAGATGGCATGACGACTCTCTTTTATAAACATTATTGGAACATCATAAAAAAAGTGGTCATCCAACCCATGCAGAATTTCTTCAGAAGTGGAAAACTCTTGAAGTAGACGAATCATACCAACATAACTCTCATTCCAAAAACCCCAAGCCCGAATTCCCCAAGTCAATACCACCGAATCAATCTCACTAATGTCAGCTACAAAATCATAAAAAAGATACTGGAAAACAGCTTTAAAGTCACGCTAACTAATATTATCTCCCCCCTTCATATGGTTTCTGTCCTAGGTCGTAACATAAAAGAAAATACCATAATCACACATAAGTTATTCCACCATCTCAAAAGAAAAACTGGGAAAAACATGTTAATGACCATAAAGCTTGACATGGAAAAGGCATTTCATCTGGTTGAATGGGATTTTCTTTTCATGGTAATGAAAGCATTGGGATTGAATCAAGGATGGATAAATCTGATAAAAGAGTGTGTAACAACAACAACATTCTCCATCATCATCAACGGCTCACCACGAGGATTCTTCAAAACACAAAGAGGACTCAGACAAGGAGACCTGCTCTCGCCTTTCCTTTTCATACTAGTCACAGAGGCACTATCAAGAATTATGTTAAAAGCTTAAGCACAAAGTACACTTGAAGGGGTAAAACTCAGTAGAAAGAGTCTACCCATCTCACACCTACCCTTCGTGGATGACACAATTATATTCGCAAGAGCTACGAAAAGGAATGCTCAAGTTATCTCAGAAAGCTTAGCAAAATATCAACAATGAGCAGAACAAAAAGTTAATCTGAGCAAATTCTCCATCTTCATCACAAGGAACACAAGTCCAACAAACAAATCATCTACATCTCAGCTGCTTCCTTACCAAGCATCTTCAGCAAGAATGAAATATTTGGGCTTACCAACTTCCTTTAACAAAAATAAAAGAGAGAGCTACAAAGAAATGTTGAGCAAAGTGGGGAGAAAACTAGAAAGTTGGAAATCAAAACTATTATCACAAGCAGGAAAAAACAATGTTGATTAGATGAGTAGCAAGCACCATCCCATCCTACCACATGAGCTCCTTTCAACTCCCAAAATATGTATGCATGGCACTCGATACAAGCTTCAAAAACTTTTGGTGGGATTCCAAAAGGACAAAGCTCATAATATGACATTAAAATCATAGAAATCTATATGCCAACCAAAAATATTAGGAGTACTCAGACTCAGATTGATGGGAAGAATGAATCAAGCGTTACTAGCAAAAACTGGATGTGAATTAAGCGAAAGACATAATGGCTTGTGGCATTCAATTCTCTCAGCAAAATAGCTCCAAAACACAAATTTTTGGTACGCGGCACCAAAACCATCAGACTCATGCATGTGAAAAGGTATTCTCCAAACATAAGACATACTCAAAAAAGGAAGATGTTACCAAATTCTTAACGGTCTTTCTGTCAACATCTGGTAAGAACCGTGGATTCCTTCTATGAAAAATTTCAAACTAAAGTCGATCCAAGGTATGGACCTAATCCACCCTTCCCTTAAAGTTTCACATATAATTATGAACAATCCACAATCGTGGGACACGCCAAAAGTGCAAAACCTTTTTGACCAGGAAAGCTTTACATTTATCCAAAAATTTCCGCTGCCAAGAATCTTTCAGGGGCAAGACAAGATCATTTGGACATTGAACCACAGTGGAAAATTTTCGGTTAAAACAGCTTACCATGTAACAATTAGCAGCCAAGATTCAGCGCAACAATATCTCATGATGGCGCTCTTCAAGCCTCTATGGAGTCTAAGAATCCATCACCGTCACAGGCTACTACTCTGGAACATCCTCCCAACGAAGTCAAGGCTAAGTGAAATCGTTCCTCGACTTGAATCTAAAGAATGTCCGCTATGCAATCAAGCAAAAGAAACCTTGCTACATTCTTTCGTAGAGTGTCCAATAAACCGGATACTATGGCAACAAAGCCACTGGCCATTAAATTTTGCAAACTTGCCCATCAGGTCCATCTCAGATTGGATAAGGATGATCATATACCCTGAACAAGAATCGGGATTACGAGACAAGGAAAAACACCACTTCCAGCTATTTGCAGTAATTATCATGGATTTTATCTGAGGAATCAAAATTATATTGTTCATAATCACACTACCCTATCCCTTAAAAAGGAAAATAGTCATCTAAGTCTGATTTATGAGGAATACAAGAAATCATGGGAAGAAAAACAAAAAAGGCAAGAAGAAACTTGTAAGCCTCCACTTCCTAATTTTTCAAAGTTTCTCTTTCGATGCCGCAATTAGAAATAATTTCTCCGTAGCATCAGCGATTCGCAGGAACCACGGTGGCGATATCCTGAAAATCAGAATGGAAAAAATTCAAACTTCAAACCCTCTAATAGTTGAAGCCTCAGCAGCGCTACTAGCTTCCAAAATGGCAACTCAACAAAATCTAGCAACAATTGATGGCGACGCCCAATCTGTCACCGCCATTGAAAGCTCAGACTCATCCCTCTTTTGGCAAATCTTTCCCATCATTGCAGATATTCAACAAATCTTCCGCCATCACCAAAGATGGAAACTAGCAAAAATTCATCGATCCCAAAATCGATGTGTGCACTTAGTGGCGCAATGCGTAGCAACCAATCATATTTTTGGATGCTTACCTCTAGATAATCTCCCTAGATGCTTTTTGTTTATTAATAGTGGAAAAGATCCACCTTAAAATTTTTGTAATTCCGCCTTTTTATTCTATAATATGCTTGACTAGAAAAAAAAAAAAGAAAAAAAAAACCTCATTTTCTCTAAGGTTTCCAGCAACGGTGATACATACATACATACATATATACATACATACATATATATATATGCACATTTGGGTATCTAAACTCACGTGCAACAGTGTAACACAACATAGAGGGCGGAAAGAACAATTTCAATTTGAGGGTGAGAACCTCCAAGAAAAACATAGAGATAAAGAAGAAAAAGAAGATAAAAAAAAGCTTCTATTAGTTTTTGGTTATCCTTCTACAGACCACTAAGGCTCATACATATATTTGGTGGAGAGTAAATATTATCCCTAAATTGGGCTTGGCCCGACTACCAAGCAAAAACTAAACAACCTAATTGTAAAGAACAAAACAGAACAAAGGAAGTAAACCTATTCTACGGCCTCTAGCCTGTTAACTGCATTCAAGTCCAGCAAGTTGCAAGCAGGCTAAAACATTAACATAGCAAAATAACATAATAAGGCCCACGGGCCCAAGGCCATGTGAACTATTACAGATCTTCTCCCATCAAAGCACCTTGCCCACAAGGTGCGGGTAAGTTTCCTTGATTTGATCACAAGGTTACCACTGTGGACATGTATCATAATCAAGGAGGAAAATGACCAATTGTTAGGTTTGCAAGTCCTTGAATTCTTCATATCTTCAAAAATCTTGACAGCTTCGTCAATATAGCCAATATTAGCACACAAGGTCACAAGTGAATTGTTGAGAACTACATTCAACTCCATTCTAATGTAGCCACCTTCAATAACAACCGATTTTCCACTAGAACAAGATAGCATCACATCAACAAGTAATTTGCTTCGGTCAAATCTCGCAAATAGCAAACATTTCTAGCTCTGGATCCAAGTTTCAAGACAAAATTCTCAAGAAGACCCAATTTAGCACTCTTCAACATCTCATTGTGGAAAGCAGACACAACATGGTAGATGGAGGTCTTTAAAACATCAGCAATGGTATATGCTTTCAAATATTGAGCACAACCCAACATCCAAGCAAGGCAAACTAGAAAACAGCACTTCCAACCACTGTTGATGGATGCCTAAAATCACTGCAACTGCATGGAAGCTGCAATGATTTTATGCTTCGTTGATCATGAATCGGCTATGTTTAGGTGTATTCATCATGTGATTGCATGTTCAAATGATTTCAAGCCTTATCATGAGATGCAAGTTTCTACTTAGTGTTATGCATCTCGATTTTTGCATGTTTTATGAGTATGAAAGAGTGTAGCATCATAAGTTCATGTCTCATGCATTTGGGTATATGTTTTTGAAAGAAGAGTCAATGTATGTTTTGTCACGATCCCAAATGCTAGGACGGGAAAATGCCCTAGTGGAACTCACTGTCCACTTTGGAGTGCTTAAAGTCTAGTGGAGACCCCTGGGTCGACGAAGTACAATCAACAGGCTTCGAATGGTTCCTTATGGAAAGGATGTCAGAGCAAGGTTGTACCTAAAACTAGTGGGTGTCATACGGTGAAGGTGAAATAAGTGAACTACCGTAATGAATATGTTTAAGAATATGATGCAGTCACCTCAATCAAAGTGGATCGTTGGATGATGTGGTGACTAACAGGTAACACATGGTGCTTAGGGGAACCGTGAGGTATCCAACCATGTGTTATAAGAAACAATAAGGCGTTTGAGCTCTATGACATGATATGATATGATATGCCATGATATGTTATGATATGATATGAAATGACATGAAATGATATGATACGATCATGATATGGCATGATACATCATGATAAGAAATGGCGTGATATGTTTTGACAAGAATAAGGACCCGAGCTCAAACGATATAAACATGTGTTAAGAAGATTAAAAGAAGAAAAGATGTTTTAAGGTCTATGTTGCTTATGTCAAGCTTTATGTCAAAGTACATGTCAATGCATTCATTTGTGGTTTGCTCTTATATGCTTGTGATATTTGTTGTATGTTGCTTGTTTACTTAATGAGATTTCTCGAAATCTCACTATGGTAGTTTCCACTACCATTCCCCACTCGGACTGGTAGAAGCTGTTACAAGTACCTCAAATACTATAGAACCATGAACCTAGAGGGCACAATGATAGACGACAAATTCACTATGAAGGCTCGTCATGACTATATTGCCGACATTTTGAAGTGCACAGCCCCGCTTCTTTGGAAAATATTAGCTAGTCTTAGTGAGGCCGAGTTTGATAGTATGCTTACTGACCTAGTAAAGAACTCGAAATTTTGGTGGAATATGGACCAAGTATCAAGTTTCCTTAAGCGAGCTAGTTAGACCACTATTGAGGCAATGGAGATTGCAAGGGATTTAGGATTTCTGGTACCCGAGGCCCAGAAGTCACATGGAACTTCTTGTGTTTAACTCAAGACGGAGCTGTAGTAGTGGGGAGATTGAGAACCTAAGAATGTTTTGTGGTAAAAGATATTTCTTTAAAATGGTCCAATGTTTTGGGAGACTTTTGAAAACAATATCTATTTTGGGAGTACTTTAATGAAATTCAAACTTTTTGGATGCTTACAATTCAGTACCATGATTATTACATTACCACAAGTCCTATGTAATTAAAAGAATTTTTTCGCTATGAATTATTACATACTACAAGATTTATAGATGCATTGCATCTTATCTATCATGTTTGAGGGGTATATAGCCTTGAGTTACATGTAGCGACGCTTCAGTCACCGTCTAATCCCAAGCGGGGACTAGGAGCGCCACGAATAGCAAGATGATATTAGATGAGTTGAGATTGTTTGTGAATAGTAGTGAAATATTAGTTGAACTTAGATGAGATGAGGTGAGGCGAGTTCCATCTTACCACTGTATCCAAACGCACCCGAAGAGAGAGAGAGAGATGACGTATGACATTATATACTCATAAATATGTATGTTATATGAGAAATGCTTTAATTATAAAAAGATCTCATAAAAGTAAAGCCATAAACTGACATGACTTTATGTGGTATGTTAGATTATAAAGTTATTTTTATTGTAAACTAAATCTAATATATCATATGAAGTCATTTTAGTTTTTAGGCTTACTTTTGTGAAACTTATTTGTGGCTGTAGCACTTCTCATATTATATGTATGATGTTCATTGTTCATATCCCTAATTGTTTTAATGATAATTGGTTTTATTTTCTTACTAGTTGTAACCCAGCTAGGTGGCTTGGTGTCAGTCAGAATCCACGGGTTACATGGTTTATAATTTCCATGTGTACCAACGAAAAAAAATGAATTAATTGAAGTAAATCCTAACCGTCCGAATGGTTTATACATAGCTTGAACATTGTCCAAGCGCCGCTCAATATGTTTTATGGCTTAAAGGGAGCCATTAAGTACATGAGGCTTTAATTTAAAACTTTTGAGATGCAGAAAATGAGGCTTTAATTATGCTTAATAATATCTATAAGTAATATAACAATTTGAAAAATAATCTAATTTTTCTGTAAATGGAGTACTCTTATCCATAATTATAACACCCACTTCTTGTAGGCTAGGAATGTCACGTGTTTTTATAAATATAGCCAAGCAAGAGACTTTCATAATTAATAAAAACAAATACTTATCCCATAAAAGAGTTAAAAAAAAAATAACGTGTCTAAAACATAATCATAGTTTTCCCAGTCCAATGAAATTGGAAAAGACAATCTAAAACAAAATTCACTAGAGTCCATCGGTCTGCTCTTCTAAGCCTAACCCACCTTCTCGTACTCATCATCATCCTTACTTAGGTGGTTAATAACACAAAATAAAATTAAAATGAGTTGAGAACTCATTAAGAAACTCATCACAACATAAACATAATAAACGTAAGGCTTTTCATAAAAACATTTTCATGCGTGAGAGAATAAAAATCATGACTGTTTATACTTATGCTATGCATGATTTGTCTTGATTTATCTGAATTAACTAACTGATCTGACTAATTAACATACTTAAACCTATGTGCAAGGTTATGTACTGGTCCCACATCCTGTGGCCAGAAGGGGAATCATTGAGTAGTATTTTGGCACTATTGTAGACCATGCTTGAGTTCATGGCTTGCACATTCACCCATGAATCTGTATTGGTACCATAGATTTGAATGACCATCTGATTTAAACTGATATGATCTTGTCTTACACTTGATATCTAGAAAGCTTATGTGTCTTATCTAACGTGAGATGCATGATATAATACGTACATAATTATAAAATGCTAAATTAAATGTGATGTGAAATTAACATGTACTATGATGAATGATATGCTTGCATATATAATAACATGCGAGGTACATAAAAATTGGCTATAAAAGAATGGGCTTTAATAATAATCTAACTAAACTAACCAACATATGTTAATCCTAATTTATAATAATCGTAGTACTACTTCCTGAATTGCACTTCACATTAATATAAAATGAGTACAATAAATTACTATAATTTCTAGGAAATTGTGTTATTTATTCAATTTAATAATAATTAAATGCAAGTATGGAGAATAATTTTAATAATTATTTTGGTACAAACTAATTATTCAAGTAAAATTAGGCCTAAGTTAAAATTCAAGCCCAACCAAATTATAGAAAATTAGTCCAACTTAAAATTAAATCCTACAAGAAAATCAGTCCACTTAGAATATTATAGGGTAGTAACGTAATGGTCCAAAGGCCCAAGGCCCACTTTCCATTTAAAAAGGAGAGCATTCTGGAGAAACAAAGGGGCAAGGAACAGAGACTCAAGGCTCACCGTGGGAGAAGGAAATCGTGTGAGAGAAGGGTTGGGGCGACAACCCCAGTGGTTAGGTTAAGGTTGACGATGCTAGGCGACCTTCTCTATGTGTAGTCATGGAGGAGGAAACAACGGTGCTGCTAGTTAGAGAAACACGACGGAAAAGAGAGATGAGAGAGATTTCGGTGTAGGCTTACCAGACAGTGAGAGTCTAACAGAAAGTGGCTGACCGGTAGTCTCTGTGGTTGTTAGCATATTCTATGATGGCTTACGGTAGAGGTTTCAGGTGGGATGGCTTCTCAGTCAGCCTGTATATTGGTCGATTATATGGCTTGGTGTTGCTGGCTCGTGTGGTGCAACCAAGAAACAGTTGTGCGTTTGAACATCGATGGCTGGGTCAACGATTTCTTTGGCTACTAAGTGGTGTTTTGATTTCCTGAGGTGGTTGTCTAGGCTGGATAAAAGTTCTACGATGGTTACTGTCTCTTGCGTTGGTTGCTTCCATGCAGTTACAGTGATTTTAGGCATCCCTCTACAGTGGTTCGGCATGGGGTTTTCTAGTTTGCCGTGCATGGAGGTTGGCTTGTGCTCTGTTCTTGGGTTGCTAACGCAAGGGCATCTTGAGGCTTACGGCTTGGTGGTGGATCCGATATGTAGGGTGGTGCAACCTCATCATGGTGTCTGCATTAGTTTCAGTGGCGCTTGAAAAGAGACCTCAGGTGGCTTCATGGCTAAGTGAAGTAGTGGCAATGGTGCTGTCGTGCTTGCTGGAGAGAACCTGGAGTTGCTGGGACAAATTGGTAGAAGAGAGATTGTCCTTTTAGCCCTCTGAGGTGTGTTACAAATTGGTATAAGAGAGACAACCAATCTTTGTTTTATCAACCCACAGAAGAAATTATTGCGTCTTTATTCAAAATCAAGGAGCAAGTAGAACAAACACAGGAAAGATGCCAAGTTATCCTGCAAAAATTAAAAGATTTTAGGTGCAACTTCAATGAAAACTTGAACTATCTGGAGCACCAAATCTATGTAGTACAGGAAGAAGAACATGGAGTTACAGTTGAAGAAAAAGATAGAGGTCCAGAGGATTCAAGTTATTGCCATAAAGAAAGAGCTCAAAATAATTAGGTCGTTGGTTCATTCATTCAACCAAAGATCTCAAATGATACCGATCTAACCAGCAAGAGTCCTGAAGTGATCTATGCTTCAAAATTGACTCAAAGGAATTTTTCTACATTGGCAATAATGGGAATAATCCCAAGCAAATGGCCACACTGGGTATGGCATCCTCCATGGCCAGAAAGTGCCACGAGTTCTCTGTTTCATTATTTGACTAGGGAATATTGGATTGGTTTGGACATGGGTGAGACTCTAATGCCAGCAATAGGGGTCAAGATTTTGATTGATTTGATTCCAGCATGCATCATTTGGTTGTCACCAAGTAAAACCTCTCCCCCTCTCTCTCTCATGGTAGACAAATTAGATATTCCACTCTTCAGTGTGCATCTACCACTTGTACTCCCAAATCCGCCACCTTCAACACCCTTATTTCCCCACATTTAGCAAAACCCCCCACCAAAACCGACACCACCCTCCTAAACCCTCAGCCGACCCCATAATCTTATCCTTTGTTTACAAATCCATGTCCAATTCCTCGAATTGTAATCAAGCAAGCATATCAATGATTACACCCATCTTCGGACTCTGATCCAACATCTTTGACTAGTTCTCACTACAGCTTCGTTTTAATTTTCTGTACTTCGAAGATTCAATGGCGCAATAGGAGGGCTATATGGGAGAGCCGCTAAGGGCGTTGTCGCCAATGCCATGGTTTTCACAAGGTAAAGCCAATAGCTGCTCTTGCCAAGGTAGAGAGGGTCGGAATCGTGCTCTACCTGGAGGTCGAGAATGGACGGATCCTCCATATCAATGAGGAAAGGAATCTCCCTTTGATGACTTTGCTACTTCTTCTCATTCTCCTTGCTTTAAAATTTTGTAATAGTCCCTTTAGTGGCTGAGGCTCCGAAATGCATCTTTACAAAGAGACATAGGAAGCCTTAGGGTGATAAGAAAAATGCTTGGCATCCAGCCAAGGTCATTTGGTTTCGCAACTCCCCTTAATGCAAGGTATGTTTCTCTTGCGAAGGTGGTTGAGTCTTTAAATTCATGTAATCTAAATAAGGAAGATGTTGCTTTGATTGGCAAAAAAATAGGGAAATGATACTTGATGAAAAGCTTAGAAGGTGTAGGGATTTGGTTAGAGCAGATAAGTTGTTTGATGAAATGCGTGAGAAAGGGTTAAAATTTGATAAGGTCACATTCTCGGCTCTAATTATCCGTGCTAGGATGTGTTCTTAACTAAATAAGGTCGTCAGGTTTTATGAAGTTGGAAGAAGAGGGATGTTAACCTACTTTGATCATCTATAATGTGTTTCTAAATGTGTATGGGAAAATGGGTATGCCTTGGAATAAGATTTTGGATCTTGTTGTCGGCTTGAAGAGTGTTGGGGTTTACCCTGATTTGTGAACCTATAATACACTTATAAGCTACTGTCGAGTGGCTCCATTTCACAAAGTTGGAATTGTTGGCATTGTATAGAATAAGGCCTCTAACATGACACTTACCAAGGGGACTAGTTTGGCGTGAAATAAGGTGGTGGGCTTGTTGGGGCCTTGTTTATATCATGGGGTAGCTTGATTGGGTGGTAGTGTATAGGGCGTGGGTCTGGGGTATGTTGAGCTCTTGGGTGGGAAGGTTGATGCACTTGAGTGCTTGGATTTTGGGATGTTCCACTGGCCTCAAGCAAAGGATTGAATTGGGTCAATTTTGTAGAAGATTGGGTTGGGCTTGGGAGAGTTGTCAGTCTAGCTTTCAAGGAATGGTGTGAATGGGCATGGTGGGCAGAGAGTTTTGGGCCTGGTAGAGAAAATGTTTTTCTCTTGCTGATCAATAAAAACGGGCACTTTTGTAATTGAATTGGAGGGTTAAGACTTGGGCTCACCTAGATGGGCTGAGGAAATTGTGGCCCCATGCTTGATCAGCTGTGTTTTGTAACTCTGCATCACCAAGTATATTTGCCTTCACTGTGCCTTCCAAGGTGTACATGTCCTAGCCGACAGAGATGCGATCGGTGGTGTGACGCTTGAGAAGTTCTGTGGCTTTACTACCATTCTTTATACTGTCTTAATTCTAGGTCCAGCTGATAAGAGGGAAAATTGGCTGCGGATTGGATTTATTTGATTTGAGCTAGTAGTTGGTTCCACAGTAAAGATATTGATTTTTGTTGGTAGGGAATTGAATGCACTCGATTCACTGTAGCTGAACAGTGGTGAATAGTTGGAAGGTGTCGTTCGAGTGGAGCTTGCTTCGTGTTGCTGGGTAGTCAACGGCAGTGGGAAGAATTGAAGAAGCTCTGAAGTCTCCACTGCGAAGGCATTGTTGTCACCTCTAGTAAGTACATTCTGATCCAAGAAAGCTATCCAATAGTTTCCTTGTTGATTGTTTGAAAGTTGGATTTATTTCCCCTTACTGTTTCTATCCTGAGCCGTGGGTGGTTGAGCTGTATTTTTCAAAGGGTACACATATGCATCTTGCCTTCCTTCGATTTGTTGAAGTGTCTAAGAAAAGCTTGGGCTATTGAAATCCACTCTAAGCCATGGTCCATAGTTAAGCTTCATGGGAGTTGATTTTTTATAATTGCAAAAGATTTTGGAGTGACCCAATCTTCCACATGCATAGCAAAAATCAGACAAACAGTCATATTTTATGGAGATCCATATTTCGTGATTCTCGTACCTTGGCATTGCAAATCCTTGTTGAAGGGGTTTAGTGACATCGATTTCGACCTTTATCTTAATGTATTTTCTATATGCCATCCCATAGATAGGATCTTCTTCAACTTTGATCAAATTGCCTAAAGCTTTCCCGATGTTGGTTGCATTCCTCAGTGTCATATGGTCGAGGGGTAGCCCATGGATCTGCATATTAAACAGTGAGTGTTTTAGACTGATCTCTTGCAAAGTAGCTCCTAGGGGTCATTGCTTGAGGATTAATAGGTGGCCATTGAATTCTAGGGTGCTTAGTTTAAGACTCTTAGCTTATCTTGGGGAGATCAAAATATGAAAATGAACATGCTTGTTTGTAGATCTTCTATGAGAAATTTCTGGATGAAGTTCCTTGTTTCCTTGATACTAGTGGATTGCAAACTTATTGAGTGGCCTATATGCTACCAATCTTCCTACTAAAACTGTGTTTGATATGACTTTTGCTTATTCTGGTGCAAGTTCAACATTTAAATCTTGCCAAAAAAAGAGTTTCAATTTGTGTGATGAGTGAATCCAAATCCATTTGATGTTTCTTAGGTTTGAGGCATTTGTTGTGAATGGTTGACTAGTTTCTGTTTGAGGAAAATGGGTTGTTTTGTGGTGGCGGGAAGTAGAGCACTACAGTGTGCAGAGGGACTCTAGCAATAGAGTCAACTACATGAGCTTTCTTCTAGTAATAGCTACCTTGCACCGGTTTCAGTCACACACACAAACCTAGCTTTACGAGGAAGAAAAGAAAGAGTCTTGATTGCATCAGTTTCTACTTGGGTTGGATATTTCCTTTAAAAAGATAAGCACTTGGGCCAACCAAATAAAATATAGGCCCATTTGTTCCATAAATAGAAATTGGACTTTAACCCATTTATTGCATTTATTGGGCCTAATTAAAAAATCATCAATTATCATACCAAAATTTTGGGCTCGGGCCTATTCAAAGTTATCTAATAAATTGCAACTGGGCTCTCCAGTACAACCTGTCAAACAAAATTTAAGACAAATAAGATTTTTTTTAAAATTATTGGATCGGATCTTTACAATAATATTTCTCTTAATGCTTAATTTTTTTAAAAAAAATCAATGCCATCATTATCAAAACACACATCATATTTTAGAAAATATCTAAGAGTAGTATATCATATTTTGACACTTCTATTCCAGATTTACCCTTGTCTCATATTTTATACTTACCTATTTTTTTTTATAATTTTTTTCACCGTGGGCCTACTAAAAGTTTTGTTGCCTACCCTTGAGCCGGCCATGACTTTGTCCCACACCGCCTAAACAAAAGATAGGAAACGGTTTTAAATTTTTATATATGGTTTCAGCCGTCATGGGTATTTCCCGATTAGAGCGTGTGCACAGAGGCGTTGGGATAACATTAACAGCTGACCCGCCAATATTCCAAGCCGAGACTGAGTCAGATCTGGCTCTAGAGTCAGGTCTCGCTTCAGAGAGAACGTCAACGAGCGTCTCACGGAATTTCCGTTCTCGACGGTGGAAGAAGGATAACGGGCACAGCTGCACGTCTATGAACCCAACACATTTTTTTTTTTTTTTGTGGGTTGACATGGTATCAGCGCTTTTCTAAGAAAAGCTTCCGCAATTTTGCAACGTATTTTTCTCATTCTTGATGTTGATGGTGTTTCTGCAAGTTTAATGAAAAAGAACGGATCTTTTTTTATGATATTTGGTGTTTGTGATGTTTTATGGCCTCATGTGATTTCTGTGGTGATTGCCGCCGTTGTTAGCGCCGGAAATTGTGATCATCGCAAGGTAGAAGACGACTGCTGTTTGCCGAATATCCGTAAGAGGCTGTCCCTGCTCTAATCCAAGACTAGTTAAACATACTTGCCATGCTGACCCGCCAATATTCCAAGCCGAGACTGGGTCAGACCTGGCTCTCGAGTCAGGTCCCGCTTCAGAGAGAATGTCAACGAGCGTCTCACGGAACAAAGAAAATTTTCCGTTCTCGACGGTGGAAGAAGGATATTGGGCACAGCTGCACGTCAGGTTAATGGTAATAAACCTTCATATGACAATGGCGATGCCAATGGTGATGATCTGGGGATTATGGATATTGATGAAAATGATAGTAAAACTGGTAGCCCCCCCGTCTCTCTATCTGTCTAGTTTAAGTTTGTAATGTATGCTCTGAAGTTCTACTGCTTTTAATTTTCTAACTGTGATATTAATGAAATTGTAGGTAAAAATTCAGCTGAGCTTGCAGCACTAATTGGAATCCAAGTAATGTACACAAGTTACTGCTAAGATGCTGACTTGCGGTACAAATGCAGGACATACGCCTGCCTTCTTCAACATCTAAAGGTTAATAGTGAGACAAATGGCAGTAAATGTAAAAGCTAGATTCTGTGTGCATTTGTCTTCTTTTCAATTTCTTACCGTTATACCTGTTGCAGAGTCTTCCTTTACTTGCTTCTTGGTCTTGGTTTTACTTTTGTTTTTTGTAAAAGATGTATATATATTTTCTTTATTTTTTCATGTAAAGATGTATATTATTTTTTCAACTTTTAATTATGTTTTATTCCAGTGGTTGATTGTAATAGATTTTAATGGCCTTAACATCCATGACTTCCTTGTTTCACTTGTCACTAATGTTTAGGTGTCGCTCTTGTATATATCCCTTCTACTTCAGCTATGCTTATCAATTTCATCAATAATATTTTTGCTTAACGATCGTGAAAAAAAACAGTCAATCAATGATAGTTGCCAAACAAACAATCAATAATGAAACAATTCACAGAAAAATAATCAATACGAAATTTGGTCAGGAAGTAGAAACTCATTTGAAGAACATCTTCAAAATCTATAATCATTTCAGGAGAGTAAGTTACCACCTAAAATTTACTATAGAAATTTTATTTGTTACAATCAATTTAGAAACACTCACAAGACCCATGTAGTAGCTCAATCTGGCTTGCAACATCATGAGTGAACCATTCAACTTTTGTACACATGCAGCATCAAACCTCCGTCCTTTCTATATCTTCACCACGAGAACTTCTATATCTCTAGAATAATACCTGGAGGTAACACATTGAGATTCATTCATATACATATACTGAGAACATTTCTCTAACTTAGACATCGGAGCACTTCCAAGCTTATTTGTTGTAGGTTACCTGTATATATAGTTAGTGGTACGAAACACGTCCTTAACAACCTAGCGTAGGGGCTAATCCAGATTTTGAAACCTATGCCAGAACCGTTTATACCCAATGATTTCAATGCTAGAAACTGCCTAAATCAAATGAGTTTTTCTTAAATTGGCTCTGGAAAATACGTCCATTATTCATGTAACTTATTTTGGCAAAATGGATTTCGGATCCGGTGTTAAATGCTTTCCAACCAATCCGAGAGAGATGGTTGGAGCTAGCGGTGATCGGAGACGACTAAAAAAAATGGCTTTTAGGTTTGAACTTTCTATTTTTGGGTTTTGGTATTATTATATAAACCATGAAACACTTAGGTGGCAGCAAATGGTTAGTGGTGTAAAACGACGCCAGCTCCGACAAAGATGTAGTGGACCACCATACATAAACGACAACGTACACATCCTACCAACATCACTTGGCATTGCTCACTTGTTAAAAATCATTGGTGGCTTGCGGCCACTTGGCGACCCACAACCCCATGCAGAACTATATTATTTCTTTAATATTAATTTTCTTTTTTTAATTTTATTTTATTATATTTTTGGATGATTATTATTATTATTATTAGTTTGTTTAAGATTTTGAAGTTATTTTTTAAGTGTTTATTTGCAAATACTTGTTACAATTTTATCTTATGTTTTTAATTTTAAGTCGTTAACTTTTTTTTATTCTTAAATTTATTTCCTTAATTTTAGTCTTTTAATTGTATTTGAATAGTGAGATATTCTCAAGTATTCTGTAAATAGTAGTGAAAAAATAATTATAGAATATTAAATAGTACTAGTAGAAAGTATGAGAAAAGTAATAATAAAATAATAAATAGTAATGATGTATTCTGACAATAAATAGTAATAAGTACCCAAACTACCATGAGCTCTTCTAATTTTATTTTTTTAATTGGTGATAATTTGATTTTGGTTGTTCTAAGGTTTTTTAATTCTTATTTAATTATTTATTTATAGTTTATTTTTTATTAGGTAGTAGGATGACTATGTACTTTTTAATTTTTGAAACCTTGGTTATGACGTGTCTTCAAATTATTATTTCTAACACTATATTTTAGCTAGTAATTTAACTTAGAGTATACATGAAAAATACTATTCATTATTCTTTTAATTATGTCAACTATTTAAACAAACAATTATTTTAAAATAATATATTATATTTAAAAAAATATTATACGAATGAAAACTAGACGATATAACTCCATTATCCAACATATTTGATCTTTGGATAAGAAATTAGATAATAAAAATTACTATTCAACTAATTAAACATACAATTATTTAAAAAATATTATATTTAAAAAGTAATAAATTTAAGATGAAAGCATTACTCCACTCTTTTTCAATAATTTAAAATGAAAAAAATATTATATTTAATAATTAACTAATAAATTATTTTTTTTAATGTTACACTCAATCGAGTCGATCCTTTTATTAAATAAAGTGTGTGTGATTTGTCCCGAACTCCTCTTCTTTTGTTATGTTTGTTTTAAGAGACCTTACTCGGACTAGGAAGACTGGAGGAGGACTCTTATATGCGAAGAAAACTCCTTTTCTCTCTCTTTCTGGGGTATAAAACTTTCCCATCAGAAATTCCCTAGCTTTCAAATTCCCTAAGGTGAACTTACCCCCCTCGCCACACCCAAATTCTCAAAAAACCGATCGAAACCATATAATAAATTCTGTTCCTTTGTGTAGAGGGTCTTTGTTTTCGCCATGGACGAGAACGACTTGAATAGCGACCACGTAAACTCCGATACAACTGTTGATGACGATGATGCCGATTGCTACTACGACTTCTTCATCAAAGGAGACGACCCCATGGACCCAGAAGATGCCAAGTCTCATCAAGGTTCAGGCCAGAAATACACGATCTTGAACCAAGCAGACATGCGAAAACGGCAGGAGGATGTTATTGCAGAGGTATCCACGGTTCTGAGTGTCTCGGGAGCGACTGCAACGATTCTACTTCGGCACTTCAATTGGAGTGTTGGAAATGTTCACGAGGCGTGGTTCGCCGACGAAGATGATGTCAGAAAGAGGGTGGGATTGTTGGACTATGATAAGCAACTTTCCGATGTTAACGCCGGTGATCGAGCCTCCTGCGGTATCTGTTTCGACGTATATCCTCGGGATAGGATTTTCTCGGTGGGCTGCGGTCACCCTTTTTGCAGAGAGTGCTGGGGAGGTTACATTAGGTCGGCGATCAATAATGGTCCCGGGTGTTTGACGCTGAGATGCCCCGACCCGTCTTGTAGTGCCGCTGCCGACAGAGACGTCATCGACATGTTGGCGCTGTCCGATGATGACAAGAAGAAGTACTCGCAGTACCTGTTGAGATCCTATGTCGAGGAGAACAAGAAAATCAAGTGGTGTCCTGGTCCGGATTGCGAGTACGCCGTTGAGTTCGACGGAGGTGGCGGCGGTGAAGACAGTTGGGACGTTTCTTGTCTTTGCTATTACAGTTTCTGCTGGAATTGTCTCGAGGACTCTCACCGTCCGGTTGACTGTCAAACTGTATCGAGCTGGCTCTCCAAGAACACGGACGAGTCTGAAACCAAGATTTGGATTCTAGCTCGCACAAAGCCTTGCCCCCGGTGCCAGAAATCAATCGAAAAGAACGGCGGGTGTATGCACATGACATGCAATCCGCCATGTAGATATGAGTTTTGCTGGATATGCCTTGGAGATTGGTATAATCATGGAACATGTAATAGGTATAATGAAGCGGCTGATGTCGAGGCTGACAAGAACAGAGAAGATGCAGAGAAATATGTAACGAAATACACCCATTACTATGACAGATGGGCAGCAAATCACTCTTCACGGCAAAAAGCCATTGCAGACATGCAGCGAGTGCAGAGCATGCAGATTAGGAGGCTTATTGAGACACAGGGCAAAGCAGGATATGAGCTTTTGTTCATAACGGATGCCTGGGAACAGATCATTGGGTGTAGGCAAGTACTCAAGTGGACTTATGCATATGGGTATTACCTTCCTGAGAATGAGCATACAAAAAGAAGGCTGTTTGAGTTCTTGCAGGGGGAGGCGGAGAAGGGTCTCGAAAGGCTTCACGAATGTGCCGAGCTGGAGTTGAATCAGTTTCTCGTTGATTATGGCAGGCCGTCGGAAGGTTTCAGGGAGTTCGAAGTAAAGCTGAAGGGCCTGACCATGGTTACGAGGAAATACTTTGAGAAGCTGGTGAGAGCATTAGAGAATGGACTATCAGAGGTGCAAGTTTCTGGGTCTGAAGAAATAGGACAAAACATTCCAATGACTTCTGCTGAAGGGTAGTTGCACTGACCAAAAGATTGTCAGAGCATGAGAGAAATGTCCATTAGAGATGCAGTCCTTTAGGTATGATTCTTTAGCTTTGAAGACACAGGATTATCGTCTTGCCTCTTATGTTTTAGGCAAGCAGATCAGATGATTATGCTGGTTTCCTAGTTTGTCTGTTCTGGTCGGGTTGTTTACTTTCTGTCAATCTGCATTTCGTAAATAACATTTGGTAGATATCTAAAGCACTCATTTGGGTAAAGAACATCTGAATATCATGGGGACTTGAAAGTCTTCGACATGAAAGGAGTGATGGGAAATACTTTGTATTTTTTACCTGGATGATTATAAATAGAAAAGGGCAATAGACTTTTATTGTCACTCCATGACACGAGATGGAAACCACAAAACATAAACGAGGGATTTCAGTTTCTTTTTTTTTTTTTTTTTTTGGCTTTTAATAAAACGGTCCTGCTACTCCCACCCAGAAAGGGTATCAAAATGTGTACCAAATAATGTTTTTTTTTTTTAGAAAAATTATTCTCATCAGTCAGTATTCACCACCCCACCCTATGAAAACACCTCCACACCTTATAAAAAAATTATAAGTGTGGAGTGTGGAGTGTGGAAGTGAATAGTGATTGATGCATAACATGTGAATATTTTAAAAAAACATATGTATAAGAAAAAAAGAACACAAAACAATATTAGGAACACATTCTCGATATCGTTTCTCGTGGACGTAGCATTTTCCATAAAGAAAACGTCCATCAAAAGTGGAAACAGATAGTAGTAGAAGAAAGGACCTGATTCTGGGGAATGCCTACATAATTGGCCATCAAAACAGACTGTCTGCCATCATTTGTGGCCCAAAGAAGTCATTTTCTTCCAAACCTGAAGAAAATGATTCCAAAAGAAGACTTTCCAAATCAATCTACCTACCCAAGTGAATCATTCCATCATTAAGCTTTTTGTACAAAGACCCTCCAGAGACTTCGTAAAATCAAAGACTTTTAGAGTCTCCGGCAGAAGTCGCCATAAATACAGACTTTTCCACAAATCTTGCAGTTTTATAACCCTGCTATAATGTATAATCATGAACTTGTAATAAGTAAAATGAACAGGCAAATATTCAGGCCGTCAAGTACAGAGAAGAGGCAGAGAATGGATAGTAGTACAAGAAAAGACCGGCTTCTGGAAAATACCTAAATAATTGGCCATCAAAACAGACTGTCTGCCGTCATTTGTGGCTCCAAAAGTCATTCTCGTGTTGAGGATTTGGATACCTAATAAAAACTAACCCACCTTTCAAACATTCTACCAAACCTACAGGAAATGGTACCAAAATAGATTTCCGAAATCAATTTACCTACCAAAGTGAACTATTCTATCAGTAAGCCTTTTGTACAAAGACTCTACAGGGACTTCATATAGTTTAGTAGTCAAATACTGCCGATTTTCTTGGAGCCTCCAACAGAAGTCGCCAGAAATCAGAACTTTCCACAAATCTTGCAATTTCATAACCCTGCTACAAGGGTGTACCCCCACCATCTGACATAAGAGAGGCAGCGGCGGCAGCAGCAGTAGGAACAACACCTGTTGAAATGCCTGGTTTTGACAAATGCAGGAGCCTGATACATAAATGTCAGAAGCTAAAAGATATTAAGTTCAGGCCAAGAATTTATCTTCAAAATTTCATGGCATGTGAGTTCAACTTTGTTTTTATTATTCTAACCTACTTGCAGTGATCAAGTCCACTAATTATCAAGTTCCTGGGAACTGACAATCACAACCACATAATCTTTTTTTTTTCTTTTTTTCTTTTTTTGATGTCAGGGAACCTCTCCAAGGCAGGGCCCGTCGGACCCACCCATGTAGAGTAAACCCGGTCCCATGCACCGCACCCTCGGAAGTTTCTCAACACGGAACTAGTTAAATCGCTGACTTTTCACCAGGGGGTGTGACCCCAAAAGATTGTTTGCACACATGATGTGTTGAACCTTTGACCTTGAAGGGAGTGATACCCCAAGACCAAGGCCTTCACCACTTAGGCCAACCCCTTGGGGTTACAACCACATAATCTAAAAGTACCCTACAACATAAATGCCATGCCATAGATCAACGAAATTCCCTAGTTAAACAATGTTGTAGGGTTTCCTTCACACAATGCACGTTTAACAGGAGAGAAAGCCATGGACTAGTCTGGCCAGTTTTCAAGTGTACACCAGTGGTCCTATACTTGGATACAATAAGCATGGTTGGCAATCATTGCAAGCATACTAATTACAAATCTTAATAAAATAATAAAAAACTTACGGTGCAAGATATTCGCAGAAAGATGATACTGCAGAGACAACTTCAGAATAACTTTCAGCTGATGCAGGGGCCGTCACTTCAACAAGCTGAATACCAGGTGTTACCGGCACAGCCTCATCAGTTGCATGTAGTTTCAGCATCTTATTAACTGAGGACACAGTAACAGTGATCTGAGCTCCCCTTTGGAAATGGAATGAAAATCCCACTCTTAGAAGCTCATGGTCCAGCTTGTAGCCTAGTGCATAAAATAAGCGAAGCACATTCTTGCTAACTTTGCTTTCCACCATGGTTCTAACTAGAACTGAAATTTGCTCAGCACCTGCACCCCTCATTGCACCTCCTATATGTCTAACAGTCCTACAAAAGATTTAAAAAAATAAATAAATAAGAAGCACAATAAGAAGCATAGATGCACACAACCGCGCGCACACAAAAGAATTCAAAAAATATGTAGGGAAGAGGGGAAATTCCAAGTTTTACCATGTGGGTTCGGGCTGCTCAAGATCACATAAGATTCGAACCTCCGAAGACACAGCACCTAAAAGTAAGGAAAAAACAACAGAGCAATAAAAAGGAGAGAGAGAGAGAGGATGACTTCATTGTCAGCTATACAGAAACCACTAATATACTAATTAATATGCTTTTCATTTGAAGTCAGATAAAAAACATGTGACTCTAAAATCATCAGAAAATCATGACATGATAACATTATGCATATTGTATAGGAATTAACATGTGACTAGCATGAATCTCTATTTGTATATGGCTGGGCAAGCTCTTCTGATGCGCTAACTTGATTATGTACAAATGTAATCAATGAAAAATTATACTGCATAAAATACGGTAGAATTTGATATATGACTATAACATCCATCTATACACGTATATGGCAAGACGAGCTTTTCTACTCCCACCCTTTTTCACTTTTCCTTTCCTTTCAATGCTAGGTGGCTGTGTAAGCAACTATAATATGTTTTTATGCTGCATGTATGATATCAAAACATGCAGATAACCCCAAGGGGTTGGCCCAAGTGGTGAAGGCCTTGGTCTTGGGGTATCACTCCCTTCAAGGTCCAAGGTTCAACACCTCATGGGTGCAAACAATCCTTTGGGGCTGCACCCCCTGGTGAAAAGCCAGTGATTTAACCAAGTTCTATATAGGGAAACTTCCGAAGGTGCAGTGCACGGACCGGGGTTTGCAAGGGTGGGTCCGAAGGGCCTTGCCTTGGAAAGGTTCCCCGACATAAAAAAAAATGATATCAAAACATGCAGATCAAAACATAAATAAATAAGTACAAAACTACAAGTTCCACCTAAATTTTACTGGGATCCTTTCCAAGTTCATTCAATTGGACTAGGCTGGAAGCAAAGTGACCACTAAACATAAGCCTATAATTAGAGTCACAAAGTGAAAGAATCAGACAGGCAGCCAAGATGGGTGGGTCAAAATATAGTCAAATAACCATAGAGGTTATTTAATTGAGTTCAGTATAGCTTTACGAAATATTTAAGGAGCCATTCCAACTTTGCCTGATATTTGACACATGCGTATCAAGCTTGCCCTAGCTACACATCCACATCAGAAAGGAAATATACAATGCATAAACTTACCTAGGTTTGGGCTACTTTTAAGGCATATTTCATGGGTCCTCAAACGCTCTTTATGAACACCACAAAGACCCTGAAGAAGAATCTCGAGGGCCTCAACATGCTGCAAAATGTGAATCATGTTTAAGACAACTTGAAATACTACCCCAGTAATTTCTGTGTAAAAATTAATTTGATTCCCTTTATTAAATAAATTACCTAAGATGATATGGTCAGTACACAAAAATTTTGAAATTTTGTTTCAATTGGATGCACACATGCTTATATACGCCAAACCGTAAGCAAATAAAATTGGATGGACTTGCAAAAAGAATTACAATTCCAAGACTTATTCCACCAAAGGAAACAAGAAATATATAATAATTCTGAGACAATAAATTCCAAGTAGGTTCAAATCATTACTGCAGAAGACAAAGGAGTGAGGCTAAGGAAATTTAAAGGCAAAGAAACTGCTTGCAACAGAGGGTCAACGCAAGAGTATAAAGTGGCAAAGGCTGAGAATTAAGTTTTCTTTTTATTTAAGATTGAAAATTAGGGTAAAGTAAGTCAGGTTCAAAGAGGAAATATGCTTTGCACTCCCAGGAGAGGTCCAGACTGCCTTAATGGTAAGATATGCACGTGAGTCAAGAGAGCAAGCATACTGAGAAAAAAAAAAAGCAAAACAAGATGAAAAAGTGTATGTATATAAATGTGTATAATATAAATATATTTATATAAATTGAGATGTAGTGTATAGAAAAGAGCATCAAAAGAGATGGTTGAGATGTGAGTTTCTCGCTACCAAGAAAAACATTTACCTATGCAGTTGGGAGGATTTATTGGACCTCACTACCAAGAAAAACTATTACCTAAGCAAAGAACTCCAAAGTGCTGTCATCAACAAACAGAATCTTCTTGAAGAAAGGAGCAAGGAAACTAAATGTTGGATGGGTCCTAGTATGGATTGGAAGCCAACATTGGTACAGAATCTTTTTTTCGGTAGGCTTCAAACACTAGAAATTGAAAAATAGTAGGAAGCAACAAGCTGATATATAGACAGGAGCACGTGTACACACATAAAAACTTTCAGAGACTGTTTTTCATTAATTACTTCCACTCTTGAAGCTTGACTTCACTCTCCAAACTGTTTATTTTTTGGGAAGGAAACACCATTTCAGCTACTCCTACGCCATGCATACTTTCAGATGGTAAAGCTGGATAATTCAACATCAAATGACCAAATAGTTCAATACTTCTTACTCAATTTTAATATAAGTCTCACAACATCACAAGTTAGTGCGCCAACAAACTCAATTTCGAAGGCAAATTGAACTGTAACAATAA
Source organism: Juglans regia (assembly GCF_001411555.2). Classification (NCBI taxonomy): domain Eukaryota; kingdom Viridiplantae; phylum Streptophyta; class Magnoliopsida; order Fagales; family Juglandaceae; genus Juglans; species Juglans regia. The sequence goes on along the minus strand of NC_049906.1, from coordinate 11,351,358 downwards.
ATTCTCTACAAAGCATAAGCGCGTGAATGAAAGCGTAACAATAACACAAATTTAATTTTAAAAGTATTGATAAATTTTGTTTTTATCAGTAATCAAGAAGTTTTATTCATAAGAATAGGTAAAGCCTAAGTACACAGGGAGTATATTGAACCCAAACCACAACCACGTATCAATTCTGCTCTACCTAATGCATATAGTACCAAATCTATGAGGTTACAATCACATGGACGTTGCTTAAAGTGTATAACTTCCTATCAAGAGTAAGGAAACCCAAGAGAAACTTGATTTAAGATGCCCAGAGACAAGGTTATAACTTAAAACTTCAATGCATTTTAGAGTTTTTGGATGATCTTATAGTTAAATTCTTGTCCCAAGATACACATCTAAATCAAGATATTGATGTCATAAAATTGTTCGGTAAGTATTTTAATCAAGCAAGTCAACACTTTCATCATCTTCTGCACAAATTAAAGCCAATGATTCAAATAAAAATATTTCTTACTAATTGTTAAATAAATAGCTAATCCAAGAAAATAGAAGAGAATAGAAGTTATAGTCAACTAGAATTGGCCAAAGTTTTTAAGCACCCACAACAAAATCAATAGGACCAATAAGAAGGGAAAAGCCTTTGAGTTTCAACTTTCACCTGTGTCTCTATAATTCCTTGAACCACGCACTCCATCCAGTTTAGCTTTAATCTATCTCCAACGACTTCCTAACTCAGAAAAAAAAAAAAAAGAATTAGAGGCCACTGCAAAAGGTCGACATGTAAGAGGGTAAAAAAAAATCAGTACTACCTGCGAAAGTCGGAAGTCTACCTCAAAATTCCTAATGAAATTGTCTGAGATTACTAGTGAGCCAATGGAAAGAAAGATCTTGTCCTTCTTGTTGAGAGAGAAAGAGATCATTCATAAGGGTACATCAACTTCCATTCTATTAGATTATTGCTCAATGTATAAACATGAATCAAGCGTTTAGGTATAGAAATTACCTTAAATAGTCTATCGGATGCCAAGCCTGGAGGTACTAGCTCCGGCAAGCTCACCAGAATTTGTTCTCCTAGGCGGGTTCGGGCGGCACAGTGGCTACGGTTGGCTCCGGGTTACCGAAATGATTAATTTATGGATGTGTGAGCACCGGTGAAACATGGGGAAACATGAAATACTGCCCAGTTACGGGTATAATTATAGTTTATAATCCTATTACGAGGTGAAACATAATATATTGCCCAGTCATGGATATAATGGTAATTTATAATCTTATTACGAGAGTTAAACATGATATTTATCCTGATGTGATACTATGAGATGATATGAATATAATGTTTCAATTTGGGTATGTCAAAGGACTTTTTTTTTTTTGAACAAGTTTGTTTTTTTGAAAATTTCGCTTTAATGTTTTGTAACAAGTTTTGTTTATACATTCTGAAAGAAAATATATTGTTTCTGCATTCTAAAAGTAAATGTCTTGTTTTGCATATCGAATTTTATAAATGTTCATGTTTACATGCTAGTATATGCTCTCTGCTTACTGAGTTGTTAATAACTCACACCTTATCTCCACAATATTTTTCAGATATTTTTATGGTTCAGCTGAGGATTAAGATTTTGAGGCTTTGGGTGAGATGGTATAAGTATATTGGCTTGAATCAAATTTTCTATATGATATTGAGAATTTGGAGTCTATTTGTATATTGTTGAAATGTGAGTTTAAGTGTTAGGAAGTAACTCTCCGACCCGTGGGGGACCGGGGCGTTACAGTTGGTATTAGAGCCAAATTTGAATTACGCATACTATAAATTTTGGAGGTTTAGATTTCTGTGAGTTCATAAGATGTAAAGATTTTAGTATAGAAATTTGAGAAATTTAAGGCTGATCATGTGGATATTTAAGTTTGAGATTCTAAAAACCATATGATTGATTTTGATGGGATTTGAAGATTTAGATTTTGCAAATTCTAAGAAATAATTTTTATAACATTTCAGATTTTAGATCCGTAAGCTTATTCTGTAGGATGTAGGACATGACTTGGAAATGATCTAAGGTTTAGCTTTTGAAGTTGACCTAAGTTTGACCGAAAGATAGGTTTGAGGTTCTGCAAATTAAAAACATTTAAGTTTTGGATATCCGCGGGTTTACAAAGAAACTTCAGATTTGAGGTGTAGATTTGTAAAGAATAAGAACTGGTTTTGTGGATATTTAAGGTTTTAAATTTTGCAGACTTTATGATTAAGTTTTGAGATTTTGAGATTTAGAGATTTTAGATCCGACAAGCTTACTTTGTGGACTATAAGAAATAATCTTTATAAGATTTAAGGTTTAATTTTTTATGGTTTAGATTCTAAAGATGTACGAGAGTTTAGAGCAATGTCGGATTTACAATATTAGATGGTAGGAAGAACTATATGAGTTGGTTAAAGATATGGTTAAGAATGGGTAAAACCATATGTGCAGTACCAGAAAAGTTTAAAGGTTTAATTTGAAATTATTATTTTTATTTAAATTGAATTTATTTCATTTTATTTTATTTGAAATGAAATTATGTTATTTTATTTATTAAGTTTATTTTATTTTATTTTATTTTATTTTATTTTATTTTGTTCGTTTAGTTCGAAGTTGAAAAGTGAGTTAAGGATTAAGTTATGGCAGGAAGATGGTACGGCTAAGAATGCCATTGTTAGGTATAAATATTTACAATAGGAGGTTGTAAGTTCAACAAACATTAAGGATAGATTTACTGGAATTTCACCAAAAGTTTAAGATTTTGCAGACTTTAGGAAATGATTTGTTATTATTTAATATTTTAGATTTTGAAAGCTTCGGGAGTCGATTGTTTTATTATTGGATATAAGTTCATCGATCTTACAGATTTCGAAAAATGAATTTTGATATAATTTAAGATTTTAGAATTACAGATTTGAATGACTGAATTGAAATAAGATTTAAGTTTTTTTAATTCTGCAGGCTTGGTGTGCTAGTTTGATTTATTTTGGAGACTAAATAGTATGTGACCATTAAAATGAGGTTGATTAGAGTCGAGTTATTGATATAAGAATTTTCAAGGAGATTATTTTTTGGAGATTGAAGGTATTAATCTAGTTTGGATAATGATTGTTATTAGTCTGGGGTTCTAGTGGCAGATTTTGGGATTTGATTCATATCAAATTTAAGGATGATAGTTGATGTAGATTCAAGAAGGCATTCTTAGTAATTTTGAGAAAAAATTATAAAAATTAGGGGTGTAACCGGTCCGGTCCGGTCCGGTTTTGGATAAAATCTAGGACCGAACCGGTATGTACCGGTTTTGTATTTTTCAAAACCGATTACGCACCGGTTACCCTCCTAAACCGGTACTTTCGGTTTTACCGGTTTCCGGTCCGGTCCGGTCTGGTTTTCCGGTTTTTTTAAAATGTAAATTTCATAATTTTTTATTAAAAATTTGTTTATAAAAAAAAAATTGATTTAAAAAAAACTGTTTTATACTTTTATTAATATATTAGACTCTTGGTATAGTTATAAGTTATATATTAGTATTAGTTATAAACTTTTAGTGATTTAGTATTAACATTTTATGTAATAATTTATAAATTATAATAAGAAATTATTTCATATATGAATATATATGTTATATATAAAATTTCACATAAAAATTTATAATTATACATTATATATAAACCTTATATATATTAATATTTAATATATATAAAAAATATTTTGTATAAAAATTATATATAAAAATATTATTTTTTATTTTTTTTAAGCAACCGGTTCGGTCCGGTCCAAAAAATCCAGGGACCGGAACCGGCCGGTTTTTACGTTTTAAAAACCGGTTCCGGACCGGACCGGTTCAAAACCGGTAAAACCGGTCCGGTCCGGTTTTCCGGTTTGAATTTACACCCCTAATAATAATTCATAGTTTTGGGAGATCATGCATTTTTCTACCAAAATGTGATAAGAGTTTTCTGGTCAGTAGATATGGAGCCACCTTGTACTCAATGGTGTTGTTTCTATGAGGACATAAATTTTATGCCATGTGGCGAATTATCAGAGTGCACAGAAGGAGCGTGATATTTTGATTGTAATTAGGAGTTCAAATTTTGTATTGATTTTGAGAAATTAGTCGTGACTTGAATTTTTGAGACGATACTTGTAGTTGGAGACTAATCACTCAGTTGTACCAATTATGTTATTAATGGTTAACTTTGAAAGTGACCATTAGGTTACCAAAGGTAGAATACAATAAAGATTTGGAACTTATACCGTATGAGTCAATTGAGGTTAATATAGATTATCGAATAGAGCTATCAATCATTGGAATTCCTTGGATGTTGTATTAAGGTTCTTGTGGAAAAATGAGATTTTGGATATCATAGCCACGCTAGGAATACTGGACGTGTTGTGCCACTGGGGGATTAATACGAGTATGATGGAATCGCCTATAGAAATAGACTTGAGAAAACATTACTCATGCTTGTTGGGAGTTGTTGATGGTATGGTCTTTTCGAGCATGTTTTGGGTTGTATCTTGTATCCTGCTTTAGAGTAATGTTTGACCTTACAAATTTCGATGACGAAATTTTTTTAAAGGGGAGGATGTAACATCCCGTATTTTAGTGTATTTTTAATTGAATAATTATTTGTTATTAATTTAAAAATTGATTCTCTTGTTTTAAATTTTCAGATTTTAGTGAGTTTATTTTTATGATTTTTTTAATTTGTAAAAATTAAATTTGACATGTTTTCTTAATATTAGTAATTGTTATGCATTTAAATTTCTCTTTATTTTAAATTAATTTATTGTTGGGTTTAATTATTTATTTTCATTTTAATCATTATGTTTGAATTATTTTATTTTACTTGTTTTGAAATCGTTTCCGTTGGATCATTTTTGTAACCCAAGATGTGAGGATTGGACCTCATTTATTTTCCTCAATTTTTCTTTTTCTCTTTTTCTTTTCTTCCTCTTTTTCTTTTCTCCTCATTTTTTTTCTTTTCCCCTGCTTTCCCGTGCGACGCCCCCTCCCTCTCTCTCCCCGTGCATTTTTCTCCTCTCTGCCCAGCCCATTCGCTTCCCCATCGGCCGGCGACCACCACCCTCCAATCTTTAGCCCCTAACTCGTCGTCGTTCTCCTCCACGAGCAGCTTAAAGCCGTGGCCTTCTCTTCGCTCGCGCACCGCCGTCACACCACCTTCGGCCACCATTTCTTAACCACTTCATCCTCGACCTCCCAGCTACCTAATGCACCCATCCTTGGCTCCGATCTGTCACCGGTGAAGCCCATCTATCTCCATCTCTGATTTGAGCATTTTGGCCTTCAACCGCCGCCCACAGCCAACCACCACCACCACTAGCTTCACCGACATCCCTAAGCCCTACCCTAGGAATCTCAGGTCTTGGTTTGTCACCGTTCAAAAGTGGGTTTTTGAGAGCCACGGCCACAGTGCATTTGGCACTGTTTTGTTACTACGTTGCCGCTTCTAGCACATCCGTGATCTTTCAAAAATTATATTATAGCATTGTAAGTATTTTCCCAAAAAACTTTTGAGATTTAAATGTATTTCTGTGCTAACTCATATTTTCTGTTAATTGGTTGGTTGTGCCGGACTAAGTCCGAGGAATAAGGGGTTCGGTTGGATTAGATGATGGAGTTGTTTGTGTGATTGGTTTATGTTATAAAATTTGTTGGCTGTTTTGGGATTAAATATTGGTGTTTTGAGTTTGACATTGGTCATGGTGGATATTGGTGATTTTTTTAGGAAGTAATGATATATTTTGGGATTATGAGGGTTTTAAGTTTTGAGAAATTAAAATAGGTTATTTTAGAAGCTTAGGCTAAATATCGAAATCCGTGATTGATTGAAAACTTACGAAAATTATGTGATTATTTTTATAGGTGACGATTTATAGTCAATTCGACATTTTTTAGAAAAATTCTGAAAAGCTAAGTTGTCCAAGTAAGCGGGGTTCATATACTAATTTTGTATAAAAGAAATGAAATGAAGTTGACTTTGAAAATATGCATGTTTGTTTGAAAAGAAATATGAAATGACCTCAAATGTTTGTTCTGCATATGCATAAACTCTATATAAGAGAAATCATTTTCTGTCATGACTGGTGTAGACATGAGCTAATTTTGGGCATTCTGTTTCTGAACTATGCAAAATGAGCGAATATGAAAATCTAAAAGTTTTTGCTATGAATAAATGAAGATGTTTTGTATTCTGTTTATTTCGAACATGTGAAATAATCTGAAACTATTCAGTATTTTGTTTTGATATGATGTGTCATTTGAAAACCTTGGAATGAAGTTCTGATTCTGTATTTGAATGTGATCTGGTTCCGATGATGTTCCGTTCTGTTTCTGTTGAGGCCCAGCCACGGGTATAATGGTGGTTTATAACCCTACCACGAGGGTGAAACATGGAATACGGCCCAGCCACGGGTATAATGGTGGTTTGTAACCCTACCACGAGGTGAAACATGGTATACGACCCAGCCACGGGTATAATGGTAGTTTATAACTCTACCACGGGGTTAAACATGGTATTTGTCCCAATGTGATGCTATGAGATGATATGAATATAATTTTTCAGTTTGGGTATGCCAAATGACTTTCTTTTTTAGAACAAGTTTGTTTTTCTGAAAATTTCGATCTAATATTTTGTAACAAGTTTTGTTTATACATTCTGAAAGAAAATATGTTTTTTCTGCATTATGAAAGTAAATGTCATGTTCTACATACCGAACTTTATAAATGCTTATGTTTACATGCTAGTATATGATCTCTGCTTACTGAGTTGTTGATAACTCACCCCTTATCTCCACAATATTTTTCAAATATTTTGATGGTTCAGTTGAGGATTAAGATTTTGAGGCTTTAGGTGAGATGATATAAATATAGTGGCTTGAATCAAATTTTCTATATGATATTGGATATTTAAGTCTATTTTTATATTGTTGAAATGTGAGTTTAAGTGTTAGGAAGTAACTCTCCGATCTGTGCGGGACTAGGGCGTTACAAGGAGGATCTCATGGTCGAATGATGGGAGGGCCTTCTCGTCATAATCTCCACCACAGCTTCCACAAAGGGTCTCGCTATCGACTTCGTCTTCACCCTTTTCCCTTCTAGAGAAATGAAATGGAGGAAGAACCCTAGACGAATATGTGCAACGCTTTCTCTTTCTCTATCAAAGGGCTCATAAATACCCTTAAGTGGAAATTCATTGAACAGCTTAGGCGTCATTTCTTCCCTCCACCTCTAAGCAAAAAGTTCATTCAAGTAACGAGAGTCATTCTCGGGTAAAAATTTTCCACATTCATCCTTCATTTTTTCTTTTACTTCAAGATTCCTCATAAAGTCCTCGTTGATCACCATACCACCTTGCTCTCTTGCAGAGCTCATCAGAATCTTGTTCGGGCTGTGAGTCTTTTAGTATGAGAGCACACTATCTTCGAAAATTAATCACCTCGACTTCCACCCCCTGTTGCTATAGGTGTAAAAAAAAAACCGGTGAACCGGTAAACCAGACCGTACCGAACTAGTGGGTTTGGTCTGGTACCGAGCTTGGTTCGATTCGATATCGGTTTTATTTTTCTTAAAACTGATCAAAATCGGTCAAGTTCTGATTTTTCTTTTTCTAAAACTGGATCAGACCGAGCCAGACCGGTTCATATATATATATATATATTATAATTTTTTATATTGTATATAATTTTTATATATAATATATAATTATATATAAAATAGTTTTGTATTATATGATAAATTATTAATTAATATAATATTAAAATTTAAAATCTTATATCACTATAATCTATTGTATTAATAGTTATATTAATATTATATAGTGCGTATTAATAGTTATAATAATGTTATATCACTATAGTTTATAATATATTATAATATATTACTATAGTCTATAATACAATTATAATATATATTATAATATACTACAATATATTATCACTATAGTATTATATACTATAATATACTATATATAATAGTATATTAAACTGGAAAGCGGACCGGAACCGGTAAAACTGAAAATACCAGTTTAGGGGGTTAACCGGTACGGAATCAGTTCTCGAAAATACAAAACCGGTACATACCGGTTCGGTTCCAAATTTTGTCCAAAACTGGACCAAACCAAACCGGTTGCACCCCTACCTGCTGTAGTTCATAGAATTGAACATACTCCCGGCAACACTACCATTGAAGCCCCCATAAACTTTTGAGTCGCTGGATTTGAAGACGGCATCATCCTCCACTTCCTCACTTTTAGTGTCGTTCTCATCTTCACTCTCTGAGGTCTCAACATCAAGATTTGGGATCTCTTTAATAACTACGAATTTTTCTGCATTTTCACCAAGCTGATGAACAGAGAGTTTTGCGTTGTAAGGCTCATTTTTTTCTTCACTAACTACAAAATTTTCTAGAATAATACTCCTCCGATTATGAATATTGTTCTGATTTGCCATCAACTGTAGCACCATTTCCCTCAACAGATTCAAGCAATCTCTGATCTCGTGAAGACTTTTTCTCATGAGAGTCTACCCAGCACTGTAAGAGCTCTTGTTGCTGCTCGAAAAGTATTTCGCTCCTTATAGATCATCGGCTCTAGATACTAATTGTTATGAACCTCACAGATTGTATAGACCGATGGCAATGGAAAATAGAGAAAACTATGAACAGAGAAGGAGTTAATAGAAATGCTACTGAATTCATACATTTTGTGGTATTCGAGGTCCCAAATTCCTCCAAATGAAAAACTGCAAGACTCCATAGAAATTCTAGAATGAAATGATTTTCACTATGTCCTCCTTTTCCTCATATCTTTGCAAGGATAACAAACTAGACAAATAACCAAACGACACGTGTAAAGTAAAATAACAGACTCTATGAAAATAGACTACTACAAGGACTCAAATAACAAGTAAATGAAAGACTCAAACGACAAGTAATTGAAAGACTCAAACGACAAGTAAATAAGCACCCCAAAACGATGTGCTTCATTTGAACTCCAACAACGCCGTTACAGTTAGGTTCATAACAAAGGACGTAAAGAAGAAGAAGCGGAATAAGCAGAGTAGGCACTTTCTCTCTGCGACCTTCCCTCAAAACCAACAAAGAAAATGAAGAGAACAAAGCCCATGAAGACTCTTCCAATCACACCCTATGATCGCACTCTATGGCCCCATTTATTTTCATAATTACTCTCAACTCATCTCATCTCATTATCTCATCTAATCATTACAATTTTCTTAAATTTTCATATAAAATAAAATAAACAATTCAACTTTTTCAAATCTCAAAACAAAAATAATATTAAAAATATATATTTTAATAATATTATATTTAACTTTTAACTTTAATCTTAACTCATCTTATATCATCTGTGAAAACTAAGCCTAAGACATCGGATTTCTTCGAGTTCTTCGGTGACTTCAGTTCTGAGATGTGTCCAGTCGATGATATCTTCTTTTGCGGAAAACTCATAGCCATCAAAGAGAAATATTTTCCCCCAGCCTTCCCATCAAATTCCCAAAACGTCAACCATAACCAAAGAAAAGCTAAACAAAACAAACTAAGCGACGGAGATCAACTTGGTGAGAAAACGATGGGGGGCTTGAGGATAAAGAGAGCGACGGGGGCAAAGAGAGAGAGAAGGGACGGTAAGGACATAGAGAGGACAATGGGCTTGCGGTGAGGTCTAGATAGTGAATTGAAATGAGATGAGTTGAAATGAAAGTTAAAAGTTGAATAAAATATTGTTAGAATATTATTTTTTTATATTATTATTATTTTAAAATTTGAAAAAGTTATAATGATTAAATGAGATTAGTTGAGATGAGTTGAAACCATCTTTATATCTAAACTTAGCCGCGATGGGCATGAGAGATTGGAAAAGATATTTTGTAACTTATACGTGTGTCTACGGTAAGTATAATATATAGACTAACTAATCATGCGTGACCCAGCTTCCATTAGATAGTGTAAAACTCACAAAGACACCACATCCGGATTGAAGATTTTCTCATAGGTTAATTAGCATTCATAAATTATAATGAGTTGATTTGACCTACCATAAACTATCCTAACAACAACATTAATTACTTTTTAACAATTATAAATATAATTTGTAATTCAAACAATCTTATTTCCTTCTAGTTTTCATCCTCTTATCAAACCGGATCATCAGATCAATTTATAGTCAAACCAGATCATAAATTTCTCCGCCATGATTGTCATTTTTGGTTTCTGGTTTGATTTCCTTAAGTGCATGGTGTAATTAAACAATAAACTATTTTCTAGGCTTCATTTATATCTTGGAGTCTATTTTGCCTTAATCTGGTGCAAACTAATTAATTTAGATTGGTCGGGATGAAAATTTTCTTAAGAAAAGTTGTGTAATCATGCATGCACTTTGAAGTAGTATTTCTCTCAATCTTATTCCGTTCATTTTCAAACAATCTTAATTCCAAAGTTTGCTAATGACATAAATGAAAAATGTAGAATAATTTGTGTGCGAATGAAAAGTGAATAATACTAATGTAGATGCCATGTATCTGATCTTGAAAAATGTCTATTAGCCTCGTTTATTTTCGCAAATAAGATGAGATGAGTTTATATTAAAGTTAAAAGTTTATTGTTAAAATATATATTTTTAACATTATTTTTGTTTTGAGATTTGAAAAAATTAAATTGTTTATTTTATTTTGTATAGAGATTTAGAAAAGTTGTAATAATTATATGAAATGAGATGAGTGCACCAAGAATTGTGAAAACAAACGAGGTACACGTGGAGATGATGGTAAACTTGATCCAATGTATTTTGCATTTGACTTAACATGGTATGCGTGCACCAACTAATCTAGATTGGTGGAAGCGAATATCATCTTAAGAAAGCCATACATGCAATCACACTCCTTGAAGCATATGATCTCTCAATCTCGTATTCATTCATTTAAAAGTGTTGCCTTTATTCATGATGTTAGGGAAAAACTAGAAGTAACCACTCGATGAATTTTCTCTTTGTAGAAATAAAATATAATAAAAAATGAGACGATGAAGAGAGGAGGAGGAGAGAGCTATTTCTTTGCTTTTTTGAATTGTTCTTGAATACATAAAATATGTCTATTTATAAGTGAATGAGGTTAGAGAAAGAATAAAAATACAATAAATCAATTATACGGATTGATTTACACAATAAACTAAATATAATAAAGAATAAGTCATATTATCGCATATAGTACTAGAACATTATGAATATATTCTATAATAAATTATATGGTAATATTCTAACAATTTTATATATAATTTAACTTTTTTTTATACAACGGGGGTGAGGGGTTTCGGATCTAAGTTTTCCATTTGGAGAACTGGTTGTTATATGCCATCAAGCCCATTAGGCTCTATATATAAATAACTTCATTACAAAAAAAAAAAAAAAACAATATCAATATCTATATTAATGCTTAGAAGAAATAAAAAAAACCAATAGTATGGACTTTACGAACAAAACAATTGTACAATATAATCCCAGCAAGTGCATTAATACACATTGCCATTAATTCCTTTATGCCAATTGAAACTAATTAAATTTCTATATATAGAGAGAGCGTAGAGACTCTTCCTCTTCTTCTTCTTCTTCTTCTTCTTCCTCTGTGCATATATTCCGACGTCTCTTAAATAACTGATCTGAACCATCCGTATATATATATATATATGTATATATATATGTTGATGATAATGAAAGAATATTATGTGATTAACCATAAATATCGTCTGAGGCCTGTGATTAACCATGCATTGGCTACCTATATATCTATCTTCCATGCATAGTATTACGTACTAGTTCCGACAGTAGATGAGAGTCTTGAGAGAAGGAAGATGCTAGCTGAGGAAATTAGCACAGCCCCTGCAAAACAGGCAAGATCGACTCCAGTAACCAGAGGTACGTTCTTGAACTTCTCCAACACTCCCACTTGAAGTATCATCATCACAGCATGGCCGATTTTCGACTTGGCTTGTGAAACTGATTGCATCTCAACCCACGCTGGAAGTGTCTGCATGAAGGAATAAGATACACAGAAATCACATATATGCATGGAAGTTCAGTATAATTTGATATCACTAAAACATTGAATAAAAGGTTTTTATGTTCTTTGAAAGTATGTGAATATATATGGTAAAGATTCTGAAAGGTTACCTTCATATAGAAGAGCCCGAATAAGTTTGACCCGGAAAGCCGTGGCCCTTCTTTTGTCATTGTCTTTTTCCCAACAAAAATGACATACAAACCCATCCCGAACATGAGCATGGCAGTTCCTATGAGGAACATGTCTGCAAGAATGATAAACATATATATATGTAGTTGATCAGCAATAGAACCACACCAAACAAAAGGAAAATGAGGTATGAGAGAGAGAGAGAGAGAGAGAGAGAGACCTATGGCTTCAATAAGTAGCTGCATCACATGTTCTTGATCCGCCTTATGTGACAACGAATGGAAATACTGTAAATATGATTCTACGATGGTAAAGCAACCCTGCAAGGCAACGTAGAATTAATGTCTTTGTCATTATAAAGCTGGAAAGAATATTGTTAGAATCCCATGGTACTGTTTGTGCTTGAGTTAAGGATTAGGACGTGAAAGATAATTATAAAAGAAACAAAATACGATGTCATTGTCTTGGGCTTTCGCCAGAAAATTAATGAGCAAATTAGTTTCTTACCTCAAGGAAACACAAAACCGAACCGAGTAAGGATCCCGCAACAGCAAATAATGTAAAGAATCGGCAATCAACTATAGCCTGCACATTGATCATATAGAAAAAATGAAAAACAAAAACATTATAAACTGTCCCATCGATTAATTTGAAGGTTGTCCTAGGAAACTCAGTTATCATGTTGACAAATGTTCGTAATTATGTAGCTATAGATCTTTCGGGTACCCATAATGAAGCTAATTGACATTTCATCATGAACATGTAAACCCCATAAATGAACAAGATAAACCAGCCAAGGAATACGTAGATAGAAGGACATAAAGCTTATATATATATATATATATATATATATATACAGTTGCTTAGATGCTCAGAAAGGAAGAGATCATTGGCCTACCTTTTCAAGGAACATTTGGATGTACATTTTCCGCCGCTTCTGCTTCACGGCCGTCCTCACTAGAATCACCATAGCATGCCTAATATTTGCCACAATTAGAGAAGAAAAATCCAATATTCCCCGACTCATTCCCGGTGCAGAGGTTACTATTCTCTCCGGAGCAGCCACAGACGCGGCCTTCAAAGCCACGGCCACCGATTTCTTCTCGCCATACCCAGAAAATATCTTCTCTCCATTAAAGCCCGCCTTGCTTAAGCACCTCACCGCCTTCCCGGACAAAGAAGAAGACGACGAAGAAGAAGATGAAGCAAGACCAAGATTCAAAGGTCTAGAACTACGTAATAATCTTGTGGCTGCCATTGTACTTCTATAAATCTGTAGTACTGTCGGTTTGGAGTTTCTAAAAGGTTTTAGGTTGTTTGGTTTAAAATTCTGGTCTGGTTTGCTAGTGGGGGTTATTTATAAGCACAGAAGAAGATTCGAAGCATATTATGTTGGATTTGTCGTTACATGGCGAAATAGGTGGGCTTTTTCGCTCTTTCCTTGGAGAGGAGGGTTTGGAATTTTTTGCCTACCTTTTTGAACGAACCAAAATTCATTTCTCTCACGAGGAGTACTTTCGACTATCGCCAGCGTCCGCATGCAGAAGTCGAACGTGTGGGTCCAGTTGAGTACTTCTGAGTCGAACACGCGTTGCATGGTCTGGATGTTTTCGGGTGAGGGTTGTTCTCCATCGTCGGCTTGAGAGCAAATAGTCATTGGGAATCTTGGAATCTAACCGCCTGAATTTATGCATGTTTCTGTTGTTTTATTCTTCTGACGTACGAGGGGGAATGAACGATCGCTAGTGATGGCCCTCGTTTGTATTCGTAACTCATCTCAATTTATTTTATTTTATTATTATAATTTTTTTAAATTTTTACATAAAATATAATAAATAATTCAATTTTTTCAAATTTTAAAATAATTTTTTTAAATTTCTACACAAAATATAATAAATAATTTAACTTTTATTCTATTATTCATAAACTATCTCAATTCATCTCTAAATTCAAATCACTTCTTATTATCATATTACTATTCATCTACTACTCAAATGTATTTTAAATTTTTTTATTTTTTTATCATTTTGTTTAAAGTATTTTTTTAACATTTTTAATTATTAAAAAAATAATAAAATATATAATTTTTTAATCATTAAATAAAATAAAAAATTGAAAAAAAAACTAAATATAAAAAAAATAGATGAATAGTAATAAGAAATAACCTTATCATTATTCATAAAGAATCCTTCTAGAGTTGAAAATTTAGACTTCATTTATTTTTAGAAAATATCTCATCTCATATCATTTCATTTCATTTTATTATTAAAATTTTTTTAAATCTTCACATAAAATAAAATAAATTAATTAATTTTTTTAAATCTTAAAATAAAAATAATATTAAAAAATATATTATAATAATTTTTTATTTAATTTTTTAATTTATATTTTATTTCATATCATCTCATATTTAAAAACAAACAAGCCGTGTTCCGGACTTACTTCCTGACCTAAAGGCTCAAGCTCATGTCTGCATGTAGAATCCCAACTGGCAGAGTACTGCACAGAGCAGCCCAACGTCTGAAACACGGGTTACGTGGCAAGAGCTAGCACCACATGAAGAAGTGCTGAATCGGTCAAAATTCAAATAAGATAGCTATTTTAATCTCAACCACTAATGTATTTAGAATTTGCCAAGCAATTTCACAGAGTGGCATTAGATGTACGCAGCTTGCATGTTTATGTTTTTATTTTTATTTTTTAATTTATTTGAAAAAGCACGCCTTGCATGTTGATTTATGTGCGCATGGCACACTTTGACGGTAGATGGATTGAATAATTAGATAAGATGAAATAATTTTAAATAAAAATTAAAAATTAAATAAAATATTATTTTTTAATATTATTATTATTTTAAAATTTTAAAAAAATTAAATTATTTATTATATTTTATATTAAAAATTAAAAAAATTATAATAATAAAATAAAATAACACCCTCTAATTCTAAACCAAAGAGAATACCCAACATATTCCCTGTACGAATAGTAAGTGCCCATGTTTTTTTTGTGTTGCTTCATTGCTTTAATTCTTTGAGGAGGCCCAATTTGCAAAGGAAGTTTGACTAGACCCAGCCAGCTTGGTTGGCCGAGAGATCATGACAAAAACAGGCCGATCGAGCGAGAACCCTTTCTTGTAGTGTTCTTCTCTTTAGTGCCCAAATTCCTAGAGACAGACCAGGAAGGCGAGAACTTTAATTAATATGTAGAGAAATTTTGTTTTCCATCTTATTTTTGTTTTAGTAGTTTAATTTTGAAGTCATTTAAGAGATATTGTCACATGAGGTGGGACGGGCGTACGTCTAAAAATAATAAATTCAGTAGCATTATATATATTTAACATATTATCATGAAATGTTTTAGCAACCATTTTCTTAATTGACAGTGCCATCGGCCATCTCTCTTTTGATTAAATCCAAAATCTGGAGTGGAAAATAAACAAAAACAAGCCAGATAGTGGCATTATCATGTTAAGTAATTCTGTTATGAAGATCATGAAGCATTATATATATATATATATGCTTTTTATAAACACTGGAGTCTCAATATTAATATATATATATATGCTAGTAATGTACAAAAAGATGATGAACTTTCTCGGTGAAAAATGTTCTGGCTGAGCTATATATGCCCAGTAACCGCGTACAATATTAAAACCAAGATTTTCTTTTATATATGTTTCCCTCTTAGTTCCTTTGATCTTCTTCGACGTGGATGATTGATTTCATGATTTACAACCATATATAAGTACTAGAGAGTGAAGATTTTGGCAGCTTATCCGTTTGAGAACTTTGGTTTGGATAATGAGTTGAAATGATCGAGATTAGATGAGAGTTTAAAGTTAAATAAATATTATAAAATATTTATTTTTTAATATTATTTTTATTTTGAGATTTGAAAAAATTGAATTGTTTATTGTATTTTGTATGAAAATTTAGAAAAATTATAATAATTAAATAAGATGAGTTGAATTGAATTGAGAGGTTCTCTCAATCCAAACAGGGGTTTCAATTCTTAGAAGCTCTCACTACAACAAAAACATTCTTTCCCGACAATTTTAGAATCGTTGGAAATAAAATCGCTACAAATGGTACTTATTTGCAGCGATTTAGGAATCACTGCATGTTTTAAACACCACATGCCGAATTGGGTTCCTGACTTAACTTATTCCCTTTTTTGCAGTGATTTATTATGTATTAGCAGCGAGTTTGTTCGTTGGAAAAGGTTTTATACTCTTGCAGCAATGTAATTTACGTTGCAACTTATTGTGGGCACCAAAACATGAAAGATCTTTATTCCCCCAATCTTTTTCCCTCCACCACACTTGTTCTTCAATCTCCACTTTGATGAAACCCAAACCCAAACTCAAACCAAAAACCCATTTCTCCATCTGGCATTGGCGACGGTCACAGTTGTTTGCGACGGATGGAAGGCCACTTGAAGGCTTCACTACGGTAACTACGCCGTTCACCTTCGGAGTCCCATTTTCCCACACCCATCCTCCCTAGTTCCTCTTTCTCCATGGACAGCCCACCTACAAATCCACATTCCTCGTACCCCAGTTTGCATGCGGCTTTCATTTGAATGTTAATCGCTTCATTTTCGAGTCGTTTCCTGTCCCTTGAAAGTCGCCACACAGTGCCTCCATATTTGGCTTGGAGCTAAGTTTTTGGGGCTTCATTTTCCTGTCGACCGAGTCTGATTTTCAGGGAATATATTCCCTTTCAATTATATTTTCTTTTCAAATTTTTCTATCACGGAAACCTTCACGCATCTTTTTGGGCTTCATTCCCATGTTCTTCCTTTTTAAGTTTAATTTTTGTTTGTACAATAATTTTTTTACACTGTCAATCTTAGTCTCATGTTCTTCCTTGAGGTTTAATTTTTGTATACCTGCCTTTTTTGTATGTGGTGGTCTAAGTTGTGGATATTACCAGTTGGCAAAATTCAAGAGTGATATTCAATAAAAAACAGACCTTTTTCTTGTAGCGTTTATGGCCCCTTTTGGGGGGAAATTCACTTGCATTTGTGCTAGCACAGTATTGTCCACAATCTCACTGCATAATCAAGATCATAACTTCAAGAAGCACCCCGCATGTATAAATTTAGTTATAGGGTATTTCGAATATGATCATCATTATAGTTGTCTTTTTTGTAGTTAATATTCATATATCTTTGTTCTTGCTAGTTGGGGGGACTCAAGTTCTTTCTAGTACTGGTCAATTAAACAACTAAGTAGAAAAAAATTTCCTCTGGTTTTTCAAGTGCTATAATACTTGTCAATACCTTAAGCTATCAGAGATTTTCTATACTAAATATTGAGGCATAATTAACCTCTAAAATTCAAGTGCTATAAATATATATATATATATATATATATATATATTCAAATAGCTTGAAAACTTGTTTTGAAAAATTCCATGGAAATATAGAATTGACTAGCCTTAAGGTATCCACCAATACTGCCATCTTTTTATTCTTTGGTTGGGGGAAGCTAGCTAGCTAAGGAATGTTGGTGAGAAAGGATCTACTTATGATTTACAGGCCACTAGCTGATTATCTGGATGCTTAAGATTAATTTATCACACAAAACTATATATATATATATATATATATATAAATATATATACATATATATAAGTAGGTATGTATTTCAGTTTGTATGACAACTGTTTGTAATTTCTTTTTGTGATCAACTAAACATTTATCTTTGTATATGATCTATAAACATATACTTTTAAGGCTATTTGTGTTATTACTTTTAAGAATGAAGCTAAACTATATGATCTATAAACTAATGTCGATGAACGGTCCCACTTAAATAGAGTTGTGAAACTTGGTAGTGGTTATTTCGGTAGATAGTAGAGTTAAACAATCTGTTATAACAGTAATGTTTATCTATTATTTCATATGTAGCTCAGTTTGTACTTAATATGAGAATATAATGCACCACCCCAGTGTCTAAATACATGAATTTGGATGAGTTGATGGATTTTATTTGCTTCATGTGTTTTCAATGTTCAATTTGAATGAATGAAGCAGCAGTTGGTTGAATGTTGCATTTAGGAACAACAAAAAATGAGGCCTAGTAAGAACACTGGGTCAACAAGTTTTACCAAAATGAACTTTTCCCGGCGATTTTAAGCTCTTTATCGGCGATAATTTTTCGCCAGAAAATAGCTAAAAAAGCCGGATAACTCATTACTAGCGATTTTCAAATCGCTGGTACTGAAGCAGATGCGGCGATTTGTGGTTCGCCGCAATATCATTTTCAAAACAAAAGACTCAATTACGGTGATTAGAAAATCGTCGTAATTGACAAATTAGCAACGATGTTATGATTGCTGCAATTGACTTCACCAAACCAATAATTCAATTGTAGTGATTTATAAATTGCTGATACTGACCTATACCGATGAATTTTTATCACCACAATTGTCATTGCAAAGCCGTTTCGTCAATTGTGGCAATTTTCTGAAATCGTTGGCAAAATCTATTTACAGTGATTTTATGTCTTTTAGAGACGATATTAACTCGCCGGAATTAATCTTTCCCAACAATTAACGTTGAATTGTAGATTACAATTGTAGCGATATAAGGTACTATTTGCGGCGAAAAAAATTTGCCGGTAAAAAAACTTTCCCGACAATATTTGGCTTTCGTTGGAGTAGATCAGAAGTAGGGCTTTAATACCGACAAACCTCTAGCGATTTATAAATTGCTGGAAAATGTGATAGGCGGCGATTTTATTGCTTTTCCCAATGAATAATTTCGCTGGGAAAGGTGAATGTATCATATGGTGGTACTGACTTCTGAAACCGTGAATGTATCGTATGTTGCTTATAAGTGCATTTGGTGGTACTAACTTGGGCTAATTTCAAGCTGACAAGAAGAAGATCAAAGATCTCATTGGTTTTGAGACTTTCTATTGATCAAGTAGGCATTCATGTCGAAGAAAAGAACCAGCCCAACTCGGAATTCTTGTACGTTTATGCAAAGAGGGAAAGGTGAAAGCATCTCTTGCAGTACCCTTGTTAGGATGGGATCGAATTTGTCCGATACTGCATGCGAAAAGGGACCTCTTGGAGTGGTGCATGCATGCAGGTATATTGGAAAGAATTTTGCAACTTGAAAGTGATCTGGTATGTCGAAATACCACTTTATCAATATTTTTTCATCATTGTACATAGAACAACACATGACTTTATTAGTGTATTGGGTGTCAAAAAATCAAGCTTGCAAATAATTTTTTCTATCGTAAATTGGGTGATACGAGGGATACAAGGAGATTGTTCGAGCAAATGCTTGATCAAGAGTTCTAATATTCTTGGAATATTTAAGATGCTGGTTGGTTTTGCTGAAAGAGGGGAGGAGAAGAAGTGATGATATATGGTCGTTGACGTTGGAAAAGATACCGCAGTTAAAGCTAAGTTATAGAGAGATATTACCAACTTTCATTCAAGATGTAACCCCAAAACGAAATAACGGTTACAAATAGCTAAGGGTGTAATCTTGACCAATGTTTTAAATTCTGATCCAGTGATCATTTCGGTTTAAGTATTGGAACAAAATATTTTGATACCAATACATTCTGGTGTTCCATTTTGGGATTAACTATATTATATATATATATATATATATGTATATATGTATGTATAAACTAACAACTAATAGAATAAATATTACATGTATGCAAGTGTATATCATGTATGTGTGTGTATATATATGGAAGAATTGACAATTTATAAAATGAATATATGTTGAAAAAATCATAAACTTGAGTTGAGATACCAAAAGAAAAAAAAAACAAAACAAAAGAATAGAGAAATTAATAAAAATAATGATATTTAAAAAAAAAAAGAATGAGGAGACATATTTAAAGTTACAAAAAATTAAAATTATATAAATACATTTTATATTCTAGAATTAATTAAATATCATGTAGATTTAAAATTTATAAAAATGTCATCCAAGTACAAGAAAATTACAAAACTTCTATTAAAATAGTCCAAAATGAAATAGGGTTCAAAATGCTAATTCCGACCGAAACCAACAGGAATGGGCCGAATTTGGAGCGAAATAGAATGATGAGGTATAGTGTACCAAATACTACACCGAAACGAAAAACTACAGTCAAAACGGCCGGAATAAAACGAATTTAAAATTATAATCTTGACTCCATCCTGCCACACGAGTTCTTCCACACCATGAAAAGGAAACAAGGGAAGGGAGGTCTTGTGGCAATTAAAGTTGATATGGAAAATACTTATGATGGGATGAAATGACCTTTTATCCTTAATGCCCTAAAAAAATTTGGATTTTGGGAGACTTGGGTCAATTGGATCAAGCAATGCATGTCGACTCCTGCTTATTCCAGTCTTCTCAATGGTAGTCCCGTGGACCTCATTAAAGTTTTAAACTATCAAGAGGCCTCTATCTCAGTTCCTATTCATTTTGGTATCTGAGATTTTCTTCACACTTCTAACGGGCACCTCAAAGGGATTAAAGTCAGACGCTCAACCTCTCCCACCTCCCACTTACTATTCAAGGTTTGCTTTCGATACGAGTTAATCAAGTTGAAATTAAAATTATAAATTAAATAAAATATTGTTAAAATATATTTTTTTAATATTATTTTTATTTTAAAAATTTTAAATTTTAAATTATTTATTTAATTTTATATGAAAATTTAAAAAAATTATAATAATGAAATAAATTAAATTAAAATAAATTATAAAAACATATTAGGCTGGCTACCCAAAACGAGGCTCAAACAGTTATGAAGTGTCTTACCACGTACGGCAATTGGTCTAGATAAAAAATCAATACTAGCAAGTCTAGTGTCTATTTAAGCAAAAACACCAGCCTCATGTATCTCGTACCATTGCCATCATTCTAAGGGGATATTTGGATGTGAATGAGATGAGATACAAGTTTTATAATTAGGAATAAGATAATTTAAATTAAATTTTTATTAGATTTTAACAAAAGATAGAAAAAAAAAGTTGAATAAAAAATATTATATATAAAATTAAAATATTTTTATAATATTATTTTATTTTTATTATTTTTATTTTAAAATTTGAAAAAATTATAATGATTAATTTAAAAATATTTATATTTAATTAATATTTTTTAAAAAATAGGATATAATAAAATGAGATGACATTCGACGATGAAATATGCATCGAAACATCCCCTAAATGTCAAGAAGACAGC
Source organism: Juglans regia (assembly GCF_001411555.2). NCBI lineage: Eukaryota > Viridiplantae > Streptophyta > Magnoliopsida > Fagales > Juglandaceae > Juglans > Juglans regia. The sequence goes on along the minus strand of NC_049906.1, from coordinate 11,329,915 downwards.
TGGCAAAGCTAAATATCTGGGCTAACCTATTCATAGGTATATTGAATAAAGAACCAGTGGTGAACCTTAGAGCATTCTCATTGGATTAGCTAAAAGCTAAATTCAATGAGAATTTAGCTATTAGGTCAATAAATTGCTCACATTGAATTAGCTATATTCCAATGGAATATAGCTACAGTAATATCCAAACTAATTTCTAAATTTGGAACACACTATTCATTCATCAAATCCTTTTTATATTATTTATTTCTCTCTCCTTTTAATATTAATTATTTATCTCTCTATTTTAAATGACAATTGAAAAAATATAATTAGAATACAATTACAAATTAATATATAATATTATAAATAATAAAATATGATAAAATAAAATAAATTTATAATTAAAAAAATTAAAAAATTTTCAAAATTATTAATTACTCATTACTATATAATGAATAAATGGATAATTCAATTTGGAGATTTGATGTGAATAGTCAAAATTAAATTCATCTTATATTATTTTATTGTCATATAATGAAAAAATGGCTATTCCAATGTAGAGATTTATATAAATGAAATAGCTAAAAGTTAAATTCATTTTACATTCATAAAAAATGTACTTTAATTTAGCTATTCCAATGAGAGTGCTCTTAGTGAGAAGACTCATAATCGAATTGCCAGCTGGAAAGCAAAGGCCCTATCAGAAGCAAGGAGGGATCTCGTTTGAAATTAAAATTTATTTCAATTTATATTAATTTATTTGATTTTATTATTATAATTTTTTAAAATTTTTATATAAAATATAATAAATAATTTAATTTTTTTAAATCTTAAAATAATTTTTTTAAATTATCACATAAAATATAATAAATAATTTAACTTTTATTTTATTATTTACAAATAATCTCAATTCATCTTTTAATTCAAACTACTCCTTAATCTTATTAGATTAATAAAAAATGATTTGTACAAGTCTCAAATAAATCAAATTTTATACATATTTTTTATAAAAAAATAGATAACGTTTCAAAATGTGTAAAAAAATACTAAATGTATTTTAAAAAAAAAAAAACATATTTCTTACCATGTCAATTTGTTGAAAATTATGAAATTTAAATTTAAAAAAAAAAAATTAGTAAAATAAATCTTATAAATAAAAATATAATTATAAATAGCATTTTTTTTTTTGTATAACTCAAGAAGTAAAATAAAATTTATCTATTTAAAACTTGTAACTTTTAACATTTCTCTAGATTAGTAACACCTCCCCTCCCATGTCTACTTTTGTACTACCTAAAAATAGATGGCTTATTCAAAATTTTTTTGTGGGGATTTTCAAAGAAAATGAATTTCACTCCAAAGTCTTGGGAATGAATTCGACATCTAGAAGAATGTATAACGTCAATAGGGCTCTAATCGCAAAGTTGGGATGGAAGGCATTGAACAGTTCAAACCTCCTATCACGATTAATTACGTTTATTACTCATCATCCCTACATAGCACACACTATATTTTTTTAATTTTTTTTAATTTTATTTTTTTTCAACTTATTGAATTATTCTATTAATCATCCATATATCATACATTTTATATAAAAAAAAATGTAATGTGTGATATATAGAAATGATACAAGGCGATAGAACGAATCTAAAGATCCGTCACACCTTTGATAATGATTCGACAAACAAAATCCTCAGAATTCAAATTCTACAGGTTACCGATCAAGATGAACTAAAATGAGCCCTTAACAAAGAGAAAAGTTCTCCATCATGAGTGCTTACAGGTTCGACCAAGCATCTCTTCTGCAAACTCATAGCGCCATTGACGTTAAGGAGGGAGGGGAACACGTTGTGGTCATCTAACACGTATGAGAGGCTCATTACTCCTCTGGGAAATCGCTTCTGCTGCTCTCCCTACCAGGTTTTCAATGCCTAGATTCATTCCTATGGATGAAGATCAAGATGTTTATTAAATGAACATGTCTGTGAACAAGAAATTATGGTCGGTTATTAAACGATACAACTTGTATAAAACTTCACTCGACTCAGTTAATATTCTCAAACAAGCTCGTATAAAACTTGACTCGACGCATAAGCTTGCACGTATATATTATAATATAATAAATATATTTTACAAATATAGGTATTATATACATGCAGTACATTAGATATGGAGTAAACAATATATATTAAAAATATATACATTAACATGTGTATGTGTCATTATATTGTTATTTATTATTTTTTAAATTGAGAAAATAAAAAGCCTAAAAAAATTCTTCGATGTACTCGACTCGATTATTAGAACTCGAGCTTCGAGCTGAATTTGAGATGAATTTTCAATAAATCAAACAGAGCTCAAGCCGTGTTTTGAGATATTCGAGATGAGTTTGGACAGCCTCAACTCACCCGAACTTGGATCATTTACAACCCTAGTTACAGGCCTCTTGAAAAACAGACTATAAAAACACATATATCATTTACCTAAAGAAAATTAAATAATCCAACCATTTCGATAAAACAATATTACTTTGGTCAGAGAGAATTCAACGGTACTGCATACTCCAATTTTTTTTTTTTTAAGTAAATTTGAACCAACTAAGCACTCTAGACAGAGAACACGAAATTTTAAGAAGTTTGAAAAGTGAGAAAAATGGTCAAATCCCCTTTTTTTAAGTGTCAAGGTAGAAGTTTATGTAGTTTCACAAAATTCATAGCAGGTTTTAAAATTCCTGATACACGAATAGAAAACCACCTAGTAGCATGTATTCTTCTATTCATTACGTGTTCAGATCAGCTACCAAACTTCAAAAGGTTAAATGCTATAAACACGCCAATAGATAATCACCATCAATGGTGGTCACTAAATAAGTGTTATTTCACAGTCTTGAGGAGAACAAACATGCATCAGGCCTACTTACATAATTTAGATCTACAAAAGGACTGCTTAAGAAAAAAAAAAACCTAAAAACTTGCCTAAGACTCCAAATGTGAGATTGCACAGACCTCGAAATAAGCACAAAAACCGCATTGCTAAAAAAACTGTACTGACCTCATACACACATTAGTACTTCTCTGCTACAGGTCTAGAAGGGAAAAGCCTCAGAAGAAATGTCAGCAAGGACCAGAGGCAGACAATGCCGAGAACTTGGAAAGTGGATATCATGGAAAACAGGGCACCACTCCTTTCTAGCAATTCTGGAGAAGTGGGGCGCCCCTTCAATGTGAGCATCAACTTTTCAATGAAATGAGAAGCTTTTGTCAACTGATAGAGTCTATAGACCTGCAAAACTAATTCAACCCATCAAAACCACAACTTTGGCTACATAATGAAACATTTTAATTAATAGAAGCCATATACCTCAAAAATTATAGGAACCAAAGGCCAACAAGACGATCCACTCATGTCCACAAACTTCTCAAATGCAAGTTGTACAAGACAGCCGAATAGATAAGGACCCACTGCAATCAGGCTTGGCAGGCCAATAATCGGCCAGTTGACAGAGACAGCTAAGATAGGGGCAATGACCTTGAAGCCCATTGTGAAGAAAGCACTTGTTAAGTACCCTCGGAGACCTGTGATGAGACCCCACCTCTTTGGACTAAATTGCAAATATGGCCTTTGAACACGGTCAGTTACAAGCAGGAATATTGAAATACCAATGTAAAACAGGACCTCGAATAATAAAGAAGTCACAAGTTCTGCACAAAAATTACATGGAAACAATTAGATGAATTTTACCCATGTTTGTGTTGTGCATACAAAGAATATTCAGACACAACTTTGGTATATAATAATAATAATAATAATAATAATAATAATAATAATAAAAGCTATTTATAAATTGATATCCTCATTGATCCAATAATGAGTTTCAACATTACATCCTTTTCTTTTGATCAGTATACAAGAATTTTTGCTGAAGATATAGATAGGCATAGCCTAGGTACACAGGAAATATATAAGAGCACAATGATGGAGAAGTTTCAATATTAATCATCTTCAAGAAGACAAAAGGAGCTTTAGACAAAAAGGAGTAAGTAAATTTCGTGATCTATTAATTTAATTTTTCCTTTATATTATTTTTGGTTGTGTTCGGGAGGTAAATCACAAAGAGGACGTGAGGGAGCAGGACTTCAAAAAGTTCTTTACACCAAACCAATCTCCCAACAGTAATCAACTCCTAGCCCATTGCAGTAAATTATCACTTAACCAGGCAGTGGAAAGGTTTCTTGCAACACACCCCCATTCACAGTCTGATAACTTTATTTTTCTTGGTTAATCATTTTCAAAAAACTGTTTAAGGTTGCTTAAATCCAGCTACCACCACTCCATAACTAAAATTTTACAAGCATTGTATAATAAGTAGAAAAGATGAACTCATTTTTTTGATAGGTATGAAAAGATGACTCATAAATAGGACAGCCTCTTTTAAGGATGAAAAATCCTCATTATAGGCACTATTCATGCCCAAAACATACTAGACTAAAGGCCTTAATCTCTAATCTTTTCATCTAAGCACCTCCAAAGATGTCTACAAGGCCTACTCTTCACCATCGCATCCACTCATAACACGCTATCTCCTTGCCTTAGAAGACACGAGTTAAGAAGTTACTTGATAATTTGATGTTCAGCAGCAGTCACTAATTATATATCGTAAAAGAATAAAAGTTACTCAGTATCACATTTAACTTGAAAATAATCAATTATTGAAATCTGAAACATGCCACAAAACATAATCTTCTACAAGTGGTGAAAACATATTAAAAGTTAGCCGAGAAAAGCAAACAAGCATACATCACTAAGCCATTAATCACACATCATACAAAAGCAAATTAAGACAAAGGTTTATTTATGTAATTTTCTCTACAATTGATTTGCCTACATGATAGTGTTGTCCATGATCCACCACACAAGGACAGTCACTCACAAGTTCAAAGGTAGACAACACTCATAGAAAGTACTCAGTTGAATACAAATACCTACGAACAGCACGTCCCCCAGGATATACTCAATTGCCTCAGAGAAGAAGAACTGTGGAAGAATCAATGATGAAATCAATGCAACGGGGGCTAACACCCAAAGAAACGAGCTCTTCCCCTCGTTAAAAGGGGCTGACTGCAATTTGCCTTCCTCTACAGACTGGTGAGTCAACCCATAAAATGAAATTGAACCCGATTTACCCCGAAAAGGCTCCGCCCCATCAATTCCACTAGCAGCAACGCCAGAATCAGAATTTTCTCTGCCCGAAAATTGCAACTTCTCGTCTGGGTTATATTTAGCAGCACATACAATAACTCTTCTTTCTGAGCCCAGCACCGAAGATTTCTTAAACACCCTCTTCAAACCAAGCATCAAATGTGCTGGGACACGGGAAGAAAAGAGTTTTACAAGTTTGGACAAAAACGGCAGAGGTCCATTCAGCACAGCCTATTAGTTGAAGAGGTAAAACATTTGAAGATAACGAAAAAGAAAACAAAGAGATAACACCAAAACCAAACAAAACTTATATCTTTAGCCATGGTTTTCCGAGCAACCAAGCCGCAGGTAAATATATACTTGAGAAAAAAAACTTACATTTCGACGCAATACCAACTGGAACCTTTTGATCCCTCAATCCACCTTGATTTGCTGAAACCTAAAAGGAGCGAACAAAGAGAAATAATAAAATGATGTAAAGTAAGAGACTATAGAGTGAGAGTAATTTCGGAGTGAAATCCAGGAGAAATCATTGCCAAAAGAAACGCTATAGGTACTTACAGTTACGGATTGATGAGAAAGCAATCGGTATGTGGAAAACCCCAACTTCGGAGTGGGAAGCCCACGACAAACTGATTGCAGTTCCATTTTCGGGGGTTTAGGGTTTTAGCAGATTTCGGCCCCGTTTTATCCAATATGCCGGCTAAAACCCTCTGTCTAGATGAAGCCCTTTTTTTTTTTTTTTTTTAATGTAATTAAAAATAATAAAAAAATGCTTCAGCATTCTCTCTAAGGTTGGGAACCAATTTTAATAAGGAAAAAACTACCCAGAATAGGTCCGATGAATTCTACCGATCGTTTTTATTTATTTATTTAAAGATTAAAAACATATTTTGTTAATAATGTTGTGAATTTATTTTTTTTAAATATTTAAAAGAGTTAAAAAATGTATTGAAAAAAAAAAGAAAAAAGAAGATTTATATTTTATAGAGAATCTCAATGGGTTTAGCATGCCCCTTTTAATAATAATAATAATAATAGATATAAAACTCACTGACTTTTATTTATTTATTTTTCCATCGCAAAAAACATTTTCAAACTTCAAAAACAAAAATTGTTCATGTATGATGTACACATATAAAAGAAGCAAATAAAATATAAATACATTGTTGGCCATTTTCTCACTAGTTCATTGGTGCCATTATTTATTTTATATATTGGGTCTTATGCCATTAGACCACAGGCCATTGGCCACCATTAGTAGTGAAAAAAAAAATTCCGTCAACCCGTAAACTAGATCGGTTGGTCCGATTCGATACTGGTTCTATTTTTCTTAAAATCAGTCCGGTTTTGATTTTTTTTTCTAACACCAAACCAAACCAGATCGAACCGGTTTATATATATATATATATATATATTAATTTTTTATATTGTATAAAATATTTTTTATATAATTTTTATATCATATATAATATATAATTATATATAAAATAATTTTGTATTATATGATAAATTATTAATGAATATAACATTAAAATTTAAAATCATATATAAATAACTCTATATTATCACTACAATCTATAGTATTGGTAGTTATATTATACTAATACTATATCACAATATACTATAATATATCACTATAGTCTATAATACAATTATAATATATATTATAATGTACTACAATATATTATCACTATATTATTATATATTATAATATAATATATATACAATATTATATATACTATATATATAATATACCGAAAAAATTAGGCTGAACTGGTAAAACTAGAAGTATCAATTTAGGGGTATAACCAGTGCGGTATTGACTCTTCAAATCAGTATATACTAATTCGGTTCTAAAATATGTCTAAAATACTGGAACCAATCGAGCCGGTTACAACTCTAGCCGCCATCATCTTTTTATTTCTTTTGTAAATGGAAAAAAAGAAACTATTTCATCAATTTTGTATTCACTCAATAATGTCTTATAAAAAAGAATTTACTAAAAGAGTGATACATGTATCACAAAAAACATTGTTAAGTTTGGGAAAGTATAAACTATCAATGTTAAGGGCTATTTTTGCATCACTAGTGATGAGCCGAGCAATAGATTAAGAGAAGTGATAGGTGTCATTGTCATCATCCTTATAGATTCCTCTAATATGACTATAAATGATTGAAAAATTATTTATTATTCGTTACTTAACTTCTAATTATTGAATGACATGTAAGAAAATGGTGAGTAGTAGTTAATTAAGAGCACAGTAGGTAGAGTTTTTCACAAATGAAACCATTTGAGTTAATTTAAGGCATCTTGAATTGGGTTGAAAGGGCTTACATTAAGCACAAGTTTAATAGAACCAAGGAAAAATGAGTGAAAAGGAAAGTACTAACAAAAGCCCTTATTCTTCTTCTTTCTTTCTTTTTTCTCGGCAACAAAAGCCCTTATTCACGTTGTAACCTTTTTTATTTTATAAGAAAAAAAAAAAAAAAAACAAACTAGAAAGGAATAAATAGAGTTCATGGTGGTTCCAATATAAAATTTGGATCCGACAAATTTTAGGAAATAATGTTATATACAATTATAGAGCATGCAATCATCGTTTAGCCATTTTAAAAGAAAAAATAGTATCCTTTATAAAATAGTTGATTTTTCTATGTGGATTCTAAGTGTGCCTCACTTTGTTTTTAAAATGACTGTATAAAACTTGCACAGACTAAAATTGTCCAAACCATTAAAATATTTTGGCAACCTTTTATCTAATAAGTGATCTTAAAGCATTAACATTGATTTAGACATTAAATTAGGCATTTTTTGCGCTAAAGATGTCACTTTTTTTATGGTACCTTATGTATTCAAAATCAAACCAATGTTAGATTAGTTATCATTTTCTCCATAATAATAAAGTATTATTTTTAAAAAATATTTTAATCTGTTTTTTAATGCATATATTAAATCCATCAAATTAGCTTCTTTTTCATTTTCATTATTTTAAAAAACAACAACCTATAAATCAAAGTACATCCAAAAAAACACAAAGCATCAAATTAAATTAAATTAAATTGGCATTCTCCTCAAATTACATTAAGAAAACAATGTCAAAAAGAAGAAATGTCTTTGTATATACAAACAACCAATACAAACATATATCAAACATAAAATTCACTTGGAGAGAGAAATAATATAAAACCCATTTGATAATCAAATGTACACACCAATGCCTAATCAAATGTAGAGATTTTAATGGGCGTATTAGCTAAACTTTAGCTAAAGTAGGCATTTGCCTAATCCAATGTGAATGGTCTACTAGCTAAAATTTTGCCAACCTTATTTAGCTTTTGCCCACGTGGCGACCGAAAGGGAACAGACAGCATCCACAGAATGATGAATAAGACAAAAGCAAGCGATTCAACATAAAATGAATAACTTTTACACAATAATACTAGATACAGTCCTAAAACGTGCAAATACTGTACAACCATTTTGAAAAAAGTAAGGTCCACTATGAAATAGTTAGTTTTTCTATGTGGCTTCTAAGTGTGCTCTATTTTTTTCAAATGGACTGTATGAGACTTGTACAATCTAAAATCGTGCAAATGATTTTTCAATTTTGCCAACCTTTATCTAGTTAGCAATTTGAGCTAGCCAAGATTTGCCAAACTTATTTAGCTAGCCCATGTGTGGCATAAAGGCAACACCTGCAGAATGATGAATAAGACAAAATGATCAGTTTGAGAAAATCGTAAAGTGAACCAACATAAAATGAATAATTATATTTGAAATTTTTTACACCATCCACATAAAATAGATAAAGAAACCCAACACATGCCTTATAGGTTGATTGGATAATAGCTTCATATGAGCCCCATCTAGCAGTAAGGGTTTAACTAGGAGCGATAATTAATGTTCGCGGCCCATATTCATGCCGTGTCAAATTATGAGTATTAGACACTTACACCCGTCCTTGTGGTGAGACTTTAGGAAATAGTTTTAGAAAAAGATATGAGAATTATTAAACTTTTCAAAACTTTTTATTTTCCTCCCCAAGATATAAAAGATTCTTTGATTCAAATTAAACCCAACTTTATAAATTAAAAAAGAGTTTGCAGCGTTACTCATTAGATTAAAAATGCATAGTCCTTTTACAAAATATGCTTTTATACATTACATAAAATGTTTCTAGGCGTCTGTCACCTTTCTCTTGGGCAATGTATGTCCTGACGTTTCGTCCTCATTTTGTTCTTAGGAGGGAGAGGGACATACATAAAAACAATGAGTCAAATACTCAGTAAACATTATTTCATACTCTAAAAATATACTAACATAGTTTTTCATTCAGGCATTTATCATTCATTTACATACTTTACATAAAACATTTATTTTCCTTTGAAAACATTACAAGGTGGAGGTTTTACTTTAAAAAGGTTTTCCTTATTCATAAAACATTTTCCACACCTTACACATTCATTCATAAAGAGATAATACATTCCTTCACAAAGAGAGTCCATGTTTCAAAAGAGACGGGAATTATTGAACTTTATAAAACTTTCTTCTTTTCTCTTCAGGATATAAAATATTCTATGTTTCAAATTCAAACCTGCTTTGTAAATTAAAAGAGAGTTTGCAGCGGTACTCATTAGATTAAAAATACAAAATCCTTTTACAGAATATGCTTTTATATATATTACATAAAATGTGTCTAGACTTCTGTCACCTTTCTCTTGGGCTATGTCTGTCCTAACGCTTCATTCTCATTTTGTTTCTTGGAGGGGGAGGGACATACATAAAAATAAAATGAGTCGAATATTCAATAAGTATTACATTATACCATAAAAATATAATAACATAAGTTTTCATTCATTCATTCATTTATGTACTTTATATAAAATATTTATTTTCCTTTGAAAACATTACAAGGTGGGGGTTTTTCTTTAAAAAAATTTTCTTTCATCATAAAACATTTTCCTTTCCTTGTACATCATTTACAATGAGATAAAACATTTCATTTATTTAATTAACTCTTATCACTTTCCTTTGGCCGGTATATATTGTTACGTCCTCTGTGTTAAGGTTAGTGGTCTTTTCTACCTGAACTCCGCCCGTGACCACAAGTTAGGAATCCATTTCCGTTAGGATGGAATCACTGGATGCACTACAAATGGAACCGATCCGATATTGCAATCTACCCCTTTCCTCTTGGTACATCATTCATTTTCTCATGGCTGTTATGTTGCTTTATACATTAAAACATTCATTGTATTTCCTTTCCTTTCATTTCCTTTTCATTTCATTCACAGCCCATTTCATAGCATAAGCATAAACATCATCATTTAAACATCATTTCATAACATCATTTAAACATCATTTCATAGCTTCAATTAAACATAATTTCATAGTATCATTTAAACATCATTTCATAGTCTCATTTAAACATCATTTCATAGCCTCAATCATAAACATCATCATTTTATTTCATGAAACATAAAGACAATTGTACTACATATAATATCGATTTCACATGCATACAACTATTCTTGAGATATATAAAAAGAAACTGCCAAAGAATGTCATTATATACATATACTTTAAACATTAATGCATTATCATAGATTCATAAAGCATCTTTTTTTTTTTCAAAAGCATGATCATAAAGAGAAATTTTTCATTTTCATTTTCATATCATTAGAAAGAGTATGAACATAATATTTGCCTGGACTCCTTGCCATTTTTATTTCATGCGATGCATTCATGTAGGTGTCAGATGGCAACCTACATGCATTCATAACTTTACGTTAGTTCCTTTTCATCTACATATGCAACTTAAATTTAGAATTTGCATAATAAGAGTACTCTCAATCCTTAGTGCCTTCAACTATCTATTTTCATACTTCTCGTAACATTGCTAATTGTACAAACTTACATTGCTAAATATTTCAAGGCATCCCATTCATTCTCCACTACACACTCTATGCAAAACATATACTTTATACCCATAGATCTCACACATTAATGAAATAATTCAAGATATTGAATAGACAATTTGGTGTTCAAGACAGAGAGCTTTCTAAAAGCTTATTGATTGTTGCACAGCTGGAGGAGAGTGATGGAGTACTAGCAGTATCTCCTATTCAGTTTGAGATAGCTTCTTCTAGTACCATGCCAAGGCATCGATTTTGGTGAGAGCTAGGGACAAAAACAAAGAGTATATGGGAGAGGAAACTAACGTGGGTTGGTGGTTGAACAGAGGTGGTGGATTTGATGGAGCATTACCACCTAATAGAGGTTGAGGAAAGAGCCAACTTGCTGTAGTTTTGCTCCTGCTATGTGTTGTTGTCCACCTCGATTGCAGCGACTTAGAGCTTGTTTTTGTCTGTCAGTTTATGGTCATATGGTACTTCTAAAGTCACATATTGAGATTGAGTTGAAGAGATGAAATAAAAGAAAAATAAAGATTTGAAACTTAAGAGGAATTGAGGGGTAAAGTTGTTGATTTTTCTACACTAGTTGGATTGCCAATAGCTTGTGTATTTTTTTTTTTTTTTGTTTCCGAATCTTCTCTCTTTCTAATACATTCCTAATTACACAAAAAATAATTTAGAAGTGATAAAATGGAGATAAACAAGCTAAGGAGTCGACCAAACATAAACTAGTAAAAGAGAATTAATAATTGTAGAAATTTAGAGGAGGAAACACATGTTGCATAAATTATTTGCTGCTATGCTTCAGTTTTGAACAAGATTAAAAGAGGGTTTTACCTACTTCTTTGGTGGCTTCTATGGTGATTGTGCTACCTCTTGAGGTGGTCTAGAATGAGGCAAGTTCAATAGCTACAAGAGGCTTGAGTTGAGGAGTTGAGAAAAAGGTGAAAGAAGTTGCTATTGAGAGAATGAAGTATTAGATGCATAAATTTTCTGAAGTAAAGGGATGTGCATCTGTTTTTTATTGTTGCTGCAGTGGCTAAGATGCCTTTTTGATGTGGTCTAAAACAATGTAAATCAGTGACTAAGGTGGTCAGTGTTAAAAAAAAGGAAGCTTGAATATTTCTCTTACAATAAGATTTTACTGGTTTTGTGTAATCCATGGTTGTTCACTTTGGTTTAGGCTTGAGAAGATGGTTCACGAGTACACACTAACTTCTAATGGTTTGACGTATAAAAGTTGAGGTTTAAACCTAATATATAACAAACAAACATACAAATGGTTTCACCAATTCTCAAACCAATACAATCATCATACTTCACAACTTTCCAACCTCCACAATTCCAATACTTCACATGACATCCTGCCACTTCACAAACTACACAATCATCCTATCACTTCACGCAAACTGCATAATAATCCCATAACTTCATATGATGCATGACCACATCACAATTACACCATTCACAATCCACATCAACGAAACACATTTCACAATTTACACAATAGTACGAAGTTCACAATTCCATCAACAATTAATAGCATAATTTAGATTAAACACGGATGAGAGATATACCAAAACTGAGTGGTTGTTGCCTAGTCACATAGAATAGGCTTGACGTTGGTTTAGGCGGTGATTGTTCCTTGGTCGTGATTGTATGTGTTGCTACTATTTTAGGCTACGCAACCAGGGCTTTGGGATGACCAAGGTGGAACTCGGTGTCACTGCTTGTGGCCGAGCATGGGGGAACTGTTGGTTTGGAGCTGAGGGTTTCCCACACAAAGGGTCGATGAAGGATGCTACCTCTAGTGCTACTGAACTGTGTTTGGAGACAGGGGAGGTCTGATCGGGGTTAACTTCACGATTGTTGTTATAGTGGGATTGAGTGGATTCCGACGTGAGATTGGGGGTGGAGGTAATGGTTGCCATGGCTGTGGACAGGTGGAGTTGTTTCGGGTGGTGCAAGGTAGTTCCACGACTAGAGGCGCTGACAAAGGGGCTGGGCTCTTGCTGTGGCTAGGAATCTGAGGCTGAGCTTCACTACGACTGAGCTGGGCTAAGTAGAGGTGGCTGCTCACTAGGTGGCACTGGTACAACCGTTGACTGTGGCTGTTAGACTTCCATGATGGAGGCTTATGCGACTGTAGAAGGTGTTGGTTATGGGTAGTAGCGGTGTCATGTCATGAAGGAGTGGCTGCAGCAATGCTCTATTGATTACCGAGAGAGAGGAAGAGAGAAATAGAGAGAGTGAGATACAGAGAGGTGGATACTGTCGGAGGAAGAAATGGAGAGAGAAAAGTTGAGATGGGAAGAGAGAAACTCACGATGGTGGCTGCTGGGCACGAAGGTCCTAGGAGTCGTGCGTGATACGAGGGGCTTTTAGTTGTCGATAGTTGCTATGTGGAGTTTGGTTGCCTTGTAGTGGCTGTTGTTCACGACGACTTTGTGGCTGTTGGTTGTGGTCGGTGTGAGAGAAAGGAGGAAAAGGGTGCAAGAGTCACGAGCTGGGGGGAAGAAAAAGAAAAATAGGGAAAGAAAGAAAAGGGAATTAGGATTTTGGAAAATTAATCTTAGCCCTACATTTGTACCTAACTTTAATCCAAGGGTGGACATCACTTCTTGAGAAATAAAAATGAATAAAGGGAAAGAAAGAGGAACATAAAATAGGATGACAAATGAAATGAATGCCAAATAAATCAAACTTTATTTTTCTTGATCCAAAAATATTAATTTTCATCATCAAATAAAATGATGAGTTTTAGTAAATATTTCTAAGAGAAATAAATTCATCTAGGTAAAGAGAGTTTTTAACATAAATCTGAATGACGAATCCTAATAAAAATTTCTAAGGAATTAAAATCATATAAATAAATGAACTACTAAAACTCTATTTTATTTTCGGGACTTCAAAATTAAAGAAGCTTACTTTAAAAATTAGGTTTAGTTCAATAACACTAGAAACACCCCATTAAAATAATTTTGGACTCATAAAAATATTTAAAAAATTTTAAAACACTTGGCTCAATTCAAAACCATCCATTATACTTAAAATAATATTTTAGATTTAAAATATTTAGGCAATGCTCGTGGCCAATCCAAGAAAGAAAGGAGCGATTGGTCATGAGTATTAGACTATATGACTTATGAGTCAATCCAAACATAGCCTGTTTAACTAAACAGGTCAGACCCTAAAATCTCACGGCTCATATAAATAACAAGTTATACAACACAACCCGCATTATCCGTTTAGTAATTAAATTTTATTAAATTAATCTAAATACGACCTATTTAACCTGTTTCATAATAAATGGGTTAAGCTAATCTTTATTGTTGGGAAAACGATAACAGAAAAGTAAAGTAAGACAAGAATAAATCATACACGACACAAAATTTACTTGGTTTGATAATGTACTTACGTTCACGGAGCTGTAGAGGATTTTATTCTCTTAAGGAATGTCAACATACACCGTGGGAAAAAAATACGAAGTTCAGGATGGCCATACTATTCATAATAAACCTAACAATTCTCCCACTTGGAGACTGGTACTACCAACGCATTAGCACCTACCTCCAAAACGGAAATCCTCCATCTCTGCAGCTCATAACCCTTGTCTTCAAGCTAGAAGAATAATTGAAGTTGTGCACAACTTCAATTTGTCAAGTGTAACATCTTTTGTTAGCATATTAGCATGGTTCTTACTTCCACAGCTCTTCTCAAGTATTAACTGATCATTATCAAGTAGAGATCAAATAAAATGATATTTGATCTGAATATGTTTGGTTCTAGAATGAAATACATGATTCTTAGCAAGGAATATGACACTCTAACAGTCACGGTAGAGAGTGCCTTTCTCATTTTTCTTACCCAACTTCTCCATGCAACCAAATCATTTCCTTTGAGACTTATGATACATCAACATACTCAGCTTCTATGGCAGATAGTGCAATAGTCTTCTGCAAGTTCTAACCTCATGACAAGGTAGTTCCACCCAGAGTTTTACAAAACTTATGGTACTCTTCCGGTTATCGATGTCACTAGCCAAATCATCGTAAACATTACCCTGTAGTTTCATATTTGTTCCAGTAAAGCAAAGACACATATCTAGGGAACCCCTAAAGTACCTCAAAATACACTTTATTGCCTTTCAATGTTGCTTTCCTAGATTACTCGTGTTACTGCTCACAACTCCCACTGAATGGGCAATATGTGGTCTCGTCCAAACGATAGTATACATGAGAGAATCAACAGATGAGGCATAGGGAACCTTACTCATATAGTCATGCTCCTCCTTCAACTTGGGTGATTGATCTCTCCTTAGTCTGAAGTGACTGCCCAAGGGTATACCCACTTATTTGGCTTTGTCCATATTGAATTTTCTAAGAAATGTTTTTACGTACTCTGATTGTGAAAGTCTCAACATACCTTTGACTCTATCTCTGGTGATCCTTATACCAAGGATTGGTTTTGCAACGCACTGTCCTGACAATCACTTCTTCATATTATTAATATCCTAAATACTGGACCCTACAATGAGTATATCATCCATATACAATAGCAAAATGATATATGACTTTTCAAAATACCTAACGTAGCTGTAGTGGTCTACATGACATCTGGTGTATTATGAGCTACACATAAAGTTGTCAAATTTCTTGTACCACTACATGTAAGCTTGTTTTAGGCCATACAAGCTCTTCTTCAGTTTGTAGACTAAACTCTCATTATCATATCCTGCGAATCTCTCAGGCTGGTGCATGTAGATGTCTTCTTCTAGATCACAATAAAGAAAAGATATTTTTACATCTATCTACTCAAGATGTAAATCTTCGGTAGCCACCATTCCTAGTACTAATCTGATAGTTGTGATTTTCACAATTGAAGAGAAAATCTTCGAGTAGTCAATGTCTTTCTTCTGCTAAAATCCTTTCACAACAATATAGAATCCATCTCATCCTTCATAGTTGACTCTCACTTGCTCGAATTCTCATCTTAAAAGGTTTATTCGTAACTTTACGACTCACGACCATTAGTCAGCAGAATGTAATTCAAGGTGGGTGAGAACCACTATGGGGGTCTGATGGTCCTAGAAGACCTACCAACAACAACGGTAGGTGTAGACGGCGCTACATCTGACAATGGAATAATAGGAATGGACGCACTAGGCTCACTCTCCCCGTCATTCACACCTCTATTGTGCACTGTGATTTTAGGAATTCCATCTAGGCTCACAAACTCACTCTTGAGGAGCTACATTTGCTATTATACTAGACCTATCTTTGTACATAAATTTTTCATTAAAAATCACGTTCCTACTCTTAATGATTCTCCAACTCTACTCATCTTAAAAGCGCTTGATGATTCTCCAGCTCAACTCATCCTAGAAGCGATAGCCAAACGACTTATCTCTATAACCAATGAAATAACACTTTCTTGATTTGGCATCAAGCTTACTACGAGCATCAGAATCAATATGAACGTAAGAAACACAACTAAAATTTTTAAGATGAAAAAATTTCACATCTTTTCCATTCCGAACCTCCTCAAGTAGTCTACACTTCAATGGAACTGATAGCCCTCAATTGATCAGATAAACTACAGTGCTAAGTGCATCTATCCAAAATATCAATGGTAACCCAATATGCAACCTTATGCTCTTAGCACGCTCATTGATGGTCTTGTTCATACGCTTAGCAACACCATTCTATTGTAGGGTCCCAAGAATGGCCTTCTCTATTATGATATCATGCGTTGCGCAATACTCCTTCAATCCTCCATCAATGTACTCTCCACCATTATTAAATCTCAAATATTTCAACTTCAAGTCTGTCTTTATCTCAACTAAGGGTTTCCATTTCTTGAATATATCAAATACATCAGATTTCAATTTCAAGAAATAAACTCAAACCTTTTTGTTGTAGTCGCTGATGAAGGTGAGGTAAACCTGAGAACCTCTAAGAGTTGACACTGGGGAAGGCCCTCACAAATCTGTGTAATAGTTTTAGCTTTCTTGACCCTTGTGCTCTACCATGCACAACAAACTGACTCTCTTTTGCTTCTCCAAAATGCAACTCTCACATATGTCTAAATCAACATACTTCAACTCTATTAGCTTTTCCTTCAACAGAAGTTCCTTCATCCGTTTCTAACTCATGTGTCCAAGCCCGCAGTGCCACAACTATGTTGTACTCTCAGCTTTGATAGTAGTAATTGTGTCGCTCAATCTAGATGTCATGTATACTATACCAGTTTTTTAAATGACCGCCATCATCAAACTGTCCTATAGAGATCAAGTTTTTCTTCAGCTTGGGAATGTGTCTAACTTTCAATAAAGTCCACACATTCCTATTTAGGAGTACAATGTCCACGTCTCCCACTCCTACTACATCTAGAGCTTCTCCATTTTTCAAGTATGCTTTACCGACCAATGAAAGTTCTGCATGATTTCTCAGTGTGAAATGGTGTGAAATGAAGCCCCTGAATCCAAAAGCCAATCATCAACAGGACTATGAACTTCAATGAGTAGAGCATCATGTACTTTCTCAGTTACCAGGTTTGTAGCATCATTCTCTACTTTCTTCAAATTTTTGCAATTCCTTTTAAAGTGGTTAATCTTGCCACAATTCCATCAAGTGGTCTACTCCGGAGATCTTGACTTGCTCTTAACTCTATTCCTTAATTTTGATCTACCCCAATTTGAGTTCCTCTCATGTCCTTCTGCCCTGAGCATCAACATTCAGTATGGAACCGAGCTCGAGGTCTCACCAGAATCTTTCATACCCACCTCCTCAGCAAAAATCAAATCTCAAATATTGTTGTATTTCAACTTCAACTTCTTGGCATAAATACTCACAGGCATTCTCATGCCCTTCCAACTATTCAACAATGACGCCAATAGGATCAATGCCTAAATCTCATAATCAAACTCAATTTCGATTGAAGAAAATTAATTGGTGATATTATTAAATTCATTCAGATGTTGGGCAACCAACATACCTTCTGCCATCTTCATGTTGAATAATTTCTTCATCAGATGCACCTTACCAAGATTAGTTGCGCACAAAGTTGGTCTAACAAGTTCTAATCAGCATGACAACTTTGTTTGTTATTCAACTGAATAACCCCTAGGACCTATTGATCTAACAAGTTCGAATCAATATCTTCCATGTTGTCCGGCTTCTTCCCCAACAGAGGAAGATCGAGTCTCTTCCCATAGAGATAATCATCGATCTACATCCTCCACTACAATACCGTCAAACTTCTCGATTCCAGATACCTTTGCTTCTTCTCCTGCCATTGTTCTCCCTTAGACCCAAACCTTGGCTCTTGATACTAGTTGTTGGAAAAATGATAACAGAAATGTAAAGTAAGACAATAATCAATCACGTACGACACAAAATTAATGTTATTCAGCAACGTGCCTATGTCGATGGAGCTATAGAGGATTGTATTCTCTTGAGAAATGTCAAAATACACTATGGGGGAAATACAATGTTCAGGATGACTAAATTATTCATAATAAACATATATATAGAGTTATACGGTGGAGACCTTAATTTCATAATTATCGATTTATTCACTCGAGCAAGTGTCAGGCAAGCCTCGAGCAAACTTTCTGTTTGATCTTCGAAATGATGAGGGAGTTTCAAGCGAACTCTTTATCTAAAGTTTGCTCAAGTGTTATGTCGAGTGAAAGTTGAGTGAACTTTTGGCTTACCTCTGCTCAAGTCACAAACTAGGTTCCACAAACCCAACATTTACGTTTGACTACGTTTGGATGTTGAGTTGAGTTGAGTTGTGAATAATAGTATTTTGGGGGTCCCATTGAGATGGGTTTAATTTTTTTAGGTTGAGATGAATTTAACTTTTTAGATTAAAATGTATGAAGTAGGTTGAGATAAGTTTAACTTTTTTATGAGAATTTAAAAAAGTAGTAGGTCCCATAAATAATTGGTTTGAGACGAGTTGAGTTTGGTTCAACAACCAAATACAACTTATAATTAAAACTAAACATTTATAGAATTTGAAAATAGTATTCATGTTATATTGGTTGATTGTATGTTTCGAGACTTGACTCGAAATTGACATGTTTATTAATCGTGTATTATTAGATCAACCCGTTTTGATCTAAATACATTTATAGCAAACTCAAATTTGCCTATTTCGTATCGTATTTGTATTGGATTCATGGATCAATCATGTCATAAATTTTCAACCCTAGGTTTAACCATACAAAAATGAAACTCCTAACCAAGAATCGACTAACAGGTCTACCATATTTCATTAGCGAAACACCCTACCATGGATGAGAAAACAAAATTTCCATATTTCAATCGCAGAGGTTCATGCATATGGAGGCAAAACACTAGGCCAATTAGAATTTGGGTAACAACTATGCAGTTTGGCAGGCAAATATGAGAACAAAAACCATACGTAAACTCAAAATTCTTGCGTTTACCTTCACCTTCATCTTTAGACTACATTACTCAAAAGTTATTTAAAAATTCATGTACGTTTTAACCATGACATGTTGGTTTTCTTTTAGATTGCGTGTAACAATCTATAAGTTCTTACAATGAGATGGACCAGCTATATCTTAAAATAGGGAATAGTCTGGCCTCTTGAAAAAATAAATCTTGACTAGCTTCGTTATTGCCCACCACAAATAAATACTATAACTCCATTTTTGGAGAGTTTAGACTTGGGAAATACTCTCAAATCTCTCTAAAAAACAAAAAAATAGACTTTTGATATACAGTACTACTGCCAAGCATCATGCACGATGGTTAAAATATTTCCCAATAAAGCCTTCAAAATCCTTTAATAATGTTAAAACAAAGAGACAATTACATTTCCCATTGATCGATCTAAAGTACGTAGGATCGTCCATTATTTTATGATACGTACACACAAATGTACTATGAAAAGCTGTAAATCTTTAAGATTATATCAAATTACATATATGCATTTGTCTTTATCTTATCAGTTATCATGACTAACTTTGGGGGCAAACTAGGGCTAAGCACCAACTCAATCAGAGTCGGAATGCCCTAATTCCGACTCCGACTTTGTCAGAGTTGGACTCTGGACTTTGATTTTTTCGGAGTTCGACTCCGGACTCTGACTCCGACCACAGTAGACTCTGCTCTAACTCTGACCACCGAAGTTAGAGCGTAGTGGGAGCAGAGTCAGAGCCATAACCATCCAAAAATCAACAAAATCACATATTCACAAAGGGAAAATCACCCAAAAATCACAACAAGCAAAATCACCGAAATCACAAACCACAAAATATGGTAGCAAAATCACCCAAAAATCAACCCAAAATGCATATGTACACTCAAATTAAAATCAACAAATTGACAGAGATTGAGGGAGAGATGGAGATCGAGTGTGAGGGAGTTAGAAGAGACAGAGACCGAGAGGCATAGGCAAAGGGGGAGGGACTTAAGAGATGGATCTGGCAGCAAGGGGCATGTGTGGCAATGGTGAAGGGTAGGGGAACACACGAATGATGACGGGAGAGTGAGGTCGCGAATGGGAAAGGCACTACCGAGAGAGAGAGAGAGAGAGAGAGAGAGAGAGAGAGAGAGAGCGGCGATGGGCTAGGTGAATGTCAGAGACAGGTTGGGGGACCTAGGGTTTCTTAGAAGAGATCCTGGGGGGCTAAACTCTAGAAGACGGAAGTGAGAACTGATGACTGATGAGATCGAACGGGGGACAGGGGGTGTTATGTTTCTAAACACGTGAAACAATGTTGTTTTATCCTATGAAAACAACTCCATTTTACGTAATAGCCCAGATGTGGCTAGGTTTACAGAGTCAAAATGACGCTTTTGACTCTTTTTTAGGCCTTTTGGACTGGGTTGCGAGGGTTTTGGGCTTTTAAACCCTTTTTTTTGTTTTTCTTAAATCTTGTTTTGGGGCCTTTTTTTCCTAAATCCTAAATCAAGCCCTATACCTATTTTAATCTTTATTTTAGCCATAATTTTGTTTTATTTATGGGTTTTATAATTTTTTATCACTAAGTTTAATTGTTAATATTTATTATCAAGAAGCTATAATTTTTTTTATTATTAACAATGACTATTTAACTAATGTCTAATTATAGGTTATTAACTCATTATAATATTATATACTAATGTCTAAATTATTCCTATTATAGACTTGTACTATAGTATTTAATTAATTACATGTTATTGTACTAAACTTAAAGTATTACACGGTATTATATTAGTTTCTAACTTAATTATATACTAGACTTAGTATTATATGTTATTATACTAGTGTTATTATACATTAGTATCACTTGTTATTATACTTGTGTTATTATACAATAGTATTACATGTTATTATATATTAGTTATTATATATTAGTATTACATGTTATTATATATTAGTATTACATATTATTATACATAATTCTTTATACGTTATTATTATTACATGTTATTATGATTTTTATAATTGTTAGTATTGATTATTATTAGATATTAACTATATGTTATCATATTATACTTTTAACATTTTATCATACTATAGTGTCTAATTATATGTTATCAGCTTATCATTCTATTTATGGTTTTTATAATTTTTTCCATCACTCAATTTAATTGTTAGTATTGATTAACAACAATTATTATTTAAATGGACTTCTACTATATTATTTAAAATTTAAATAGAATTTTTATAGTAGTATTATTATACATTAGTATAACATGTACTATAAGTTTATAATGTTATTATACATTATTATAAATAGATTTGTACTATAGCCTATAGTTTGTACTATAGCCTATAGTATGTAGGGTTTAAATACAATTGTTAGTATTTTTAGTTGTACTATATAATTGATTATTGACAATTACATATTATTAACTCATTATACTTGCACTAAACTAGACTACTAGTATCTAACTTATTTCTATGATAGCCCATAGACTTGTACTATAATGATTAATTGCATATTATTATATTCATTTTTTAATTATTTCTAACTTAATGATATACTAGACTTAGTATTATATGTTATTGTTTTAGTGTAATTATACATTAGTATACATGTTAATATGTTATTATATATTAGAATTACATGTTATTATAAGTTTATACGTTTGTCTTTATAGTATTATACATTAGTATAATAGTATTATATGTTCTTATAAATTTATAGATTAGTGTTTATACATTAGTATTAATGTTATTATACATTAGTATTATAGTTAGTCTTTATACATTAAAATTACAAGTTATTACGTTAGTATAATGTTTACATATGTCATATACTAAACTATTATTAGTCAATTTATATTATAGTATAAGTATATTAGTTTATAATAATTAGCTCACATTATTATTGAATCTAACCAACTATATAAGTTATAATGATGAATGTATAGAAAAATACATATATTTTTTTTATAACATATATATAATATCGGAGTTGGAGTCGGAATCGGAATCGAAATCGGAGGGCAAAGTCGGAGTTGGTCTGACTCCACCTCCAACTCTAACTTTTTGGAGGAAAAAAATCCGACCCAAAATAGAGCTGAAACGGAGTCAAATTTTTAAATTTTTACTCAACTCTAAGACAAATAAGAAGAAGGGAGGGAAATAAAGAAAATGAGAGAGGAATAACATAGTCCACAAACCAAATTAATTAGGAACATACATACTAAAACGTACACAGATAGGGTTTGGCCCCCCAACATGGAGCTAATAGCCCCACAGATCATTCGAATAATGATCACTACCACCAAAGATAAACAAAACGTGGGGCAAGTGAATAGTGGCTGCGCACAATCCATATATGGGTTTCATGAAGCTTGGCAGCACTTGGACGGAAACGTCGGAAAGGGGGGAAAAAAAAAAAAACCACGTGAAATGAATGATGTTTTTTGAATTTTTGACAAAAATTACAATATTTTAGATGTCTAATTCCATCCAAGTCGTACATAACTTTAACTTATTTAATAAGAATAATAATAGACTTATTATTCCTTACCATCTATTTAGTATTCCTTTTATTTTATTTTATTTACTTAATGGTTAACAACATGACTATTAATGAAGTTGTATATATTTTTTAATTTTTTTTAATGATTAAAAATGTTAAAAAAATATTTAAAAGAAAAAAAAATAAAATCTTTAAAAAATACACTATATATTAGTAAAAGAATGGTAGAAAGATAGTAAGTCTATCATTATCTCTCAAATAGGGCACCTCTTGCAAAAGACCAGTTCCTGAAAGACACTTCCTATGAGATACCTTTATGTTCTATAAATAAAAAATTATAATTGTAGTCGTGAGTGTATAAGTGATGTGCAATCACTTTTAAAAAATAAATATATACGAGATTCATATAAAAAAAATTAATTTTTTAATAATAAACTCTACTCTTTTTCAAAACGATTATATAATATTTATAAATTTCATAACTGTATGTAATATTATTTTTTAGCTTAGACATCGGAGACTTCTATCAGATATAATGACTTTTCATTGTTTCATAGGTAGTGTACGACGAAGTCCATGGTTAAGTCAGGATGTAGGTAAAAAATTAGAGAAATGATACTTATCATTGTGAGTGTGTAAGTGTTGTATAATCGTTTTGAAAAAAATAAATAAATATAGAATCTACATAAAAAAAAATTAATTTTTTAATAATAAACTCTACTCTATTTTAAAATAACTATACGATATTTGCTCATTCTATAACTACATGTAATATTATTTAAAAAATTACATGCATGGTAAGTAGTACAACATGCATATAATCGAAACAACAGTGACACTACACCATTGACTTCTGTCACTACTACAAACAAATTTCAACGAATCCATAAGAAGATTTGCATCCGAAGTCCATCATTAATAGATTACAAATGATCAACAAACATCACTTTTTACCATATATTATAAAATTATATTTTAAAATCAATAATAATTTAATAAAATATTTTATAAAAATATTTTTATTTTAAATATATATTATAAATTATATTGTGCGGATATTATTATTCTTGATAGATCGTATGTAAATAAAAGAAGAAATAAAAAAGGTCGGATAGGACAATCATCGTCCACATGTGACACGTGTGCTTTCCATAAAATATTGGAACACTAGCTTCTGTCTCCCACCATAACGATTCTCACATTCCTGAATTCCGGCCCACTGGCCCCCATATAGATACGACGTCGTTTTCTTATGATATAATATTATAGCGACGGCGCTTTGAAGGCCGGTAGTGAGAACACAAGACGAGCGCGGGCGTGGACGGCACATTCCAAATTCAAACGTGTGGAAGTTCGTTCTGACCTTGGTTCCGTAAAGGCCAACGGGTATGAGTCATGATTTTAAACGCCGTTCTATATAGCTGCTTTGACCCGTTTAGGTGCTACAGATTTTCTTTACTCCCCACGCGGCAGCATCCGGAGCATCAAGTTCCGTACACAAGGCCCCCCATGTGCGTATCTCACCACGTGCTATGTGTAGCTCTTGACCGTGTCAAATTTTGCAACATAAGAGCATAAGTCTAAATTTTGGCTAAAACTTTAAGTTTTGGCCATTTGGTTAGGTAAATTCACATTGGACTAGCTATTAAATTAGTTAAAATAATAATATAATATTATTTTTTAATAATAATAGTTTTTAATTTTTTTAATATTTTGTAATTACATTAACTATATATTAATTAATAATTTAATTTGATACTTAAATTATTTTTTTTAATTATTTTTTTCCTCAATCTATTATTTTTTATCTATAAAAAATATAGAAGTTACAAAGTTCAATATAGAAGAAGAACTTGAAAATAAGGACATATTTTCAAGTTGGATAGGATTTTATGGAATAATTTATTGGTTTGGTCTATGTACAAAAACTCGCTAAATATGGCCAACGGGTGCTTGTCACTATAGCTCAAAGCCAAAGACTTATGACTTTGGCTAGGCCAATACAAGTAAATTTGTGATAAATGAAGCAAATATTTGGATGGCACTGGCGTTTGGCTAGGCCAATGCCAATGCTCTAAAGCTGAATAGCTGAGCATAGGTCAACGTGCAGCTCACGTGATTGTCTTTTATTAGGAAACGAGCAAAATCCAAGAATAGTTAGGCGATTTGGATAGTGTTTACTTTCATTTTATTATTATAATTTTTTAAAATTTTTATATAAAATATTATAAATAATTTAATTTTTTTAAATTTTAAAATAATAATAATATTAAAAAATAATATTATAATAATATTTTATCAAATTTTTATTTTAACTTATATCATCTCAATTCATTAGAAACTTACAAGTAAAAAATCTTCAAAGAATTAAATATAAAATACAAATAATTATTTTAAACTTCTTTGCTTTAATAATTATATTTTTATATAAAGATTATTCTACATACATAGACAATAATTGTTAAAGAAATTTTTTTAAAAGCATTTTTGTGTATTTAAAAAAATGCTAAAAAAAAAGTAAACACTAAATACTAAACCACACATGGATGCTTTTAAAAAAAAAAAAACTACTCGGACATGAGAATATATTTTCGTTTATATAATATATTTTAAGTAACGGTAAATTTAACAAGTAGATTTATAAACTTATTTACAATGTATCACATTATTTTGATAAAAAAAAATGTATCACATTATTAAGTTCGATTGTAATGATAAAAATTATATAAGATGAAAAATATTTATCATATAAAAAATAGTAATGCTACATAAAAATGATTTGTATAGTCTTAAAGTATATAATTCTCACTTATTTTTTCTTAAAAAAATGGGAAGAATCTTGAACCCATATGAAAAAATTAATTTTTCTTAACGAGTTCCATTTTTTTTCAAAAATAGTGCACATCTTATACATCCTTATTATTACTCAATGTTATATACTACACTATTATCACATTTTAAGTTTTATATTTTTACAACTATTCTCATCTTATCATTATAACTTTTTTAAATTATCACGTAAAATAAAATAAACAATTCAATTTTTTCAAAATCTCAAAATAAAAATAATATTAAAAAAATATATTCTAATAATATTTTATTCAACTTTTAAACTTTTATCTCAATTCATTTCATATACGAAAACAAACGAGATTAGATTATCACTTTGTAAATATAATACTTTTTCATTATCTTCAAGATTATATTAAAAATAAAATAAAAGCTGATGAACAACACTACTCAATAATCAATATATATTAAAATAAAAAAATTAGAGTACAATAAGTGTAAAGTTTTTCCAATTTGACCTCCACTATGAATTTATGTAATGAGTATATGAAAATATATAGTTGTGGTCACTACATATTATCTTGTTAGAGCAATGATGTTGGATTAGTCAAAAACATTTTTATCTTTAAATTTAATAAATATCATCTATATTTACTCCATATTAAATTAGCTAAATTATTTTTATCTAAACTATGAGTTACAGTAAATCTATTCTTCTTTTCAAATATAAAAAGAACTATAGTAAATCTAAAAATATTTTCTTAGATTATTATATTATAAATATGAGATTTTTATTCATATGTGATTTTATCATCTATATACATATGATATTATTATATTATAGATTGTTAGATTGTGAAAATAAAAATGAATATGATTTATTGGAAGATATTGAAGATTATAAAAATAAAATAAAAATTAATTAAAAATAATAAAAATAATAAAAAATAATAATATTTTATTATTATAGAGAGTGTGATGACTAATCTAATATAGATTTTAAATTTTAAATAATTAGTTAAAATTTAAAAAATAAAATGACGAATTCAATACTAATGATCTTAAAGCATTAGCATTGAATTGGCTATCATATTCTTTAAATTTTGACTAATATATAACTTTTTTACCTTTAACTAATCATTCAAAATTTGTAGTCTATATTGGATTAATCATCACACTCTTTATAATAATAAAATATTATTATTTTTTATTATTTATATTTTTTTTATTAATTTTTATTTTATTTTCATAATCTTTAATAACCTCCAACAAATCATATTCATTTTTATTTTCACAATTTAACAATTTATAATATAATAATCTCATATATATATAGATAGTAAAATCTCATATGAATAAAAATATCATATCTATAATATAATAATCTTAAAAAATACTTTTAAATTTGGTATAGTTCTTTTCATATTTGAAAAGAATAATAGATTTACTATAATTTATAGTTTGGATGAAAACAATTTAACTAATTCAATATAGAAAAAATATAAATGATATTTATTAAATTTAAAGATAAAAATATATTTAGCTAATAGAATACCAATGCTCTTATATGTTTTTCAATCTTTATAGTTTTTTTCTCTGTACATTTGGTTGGTTTGAAAACGAATATGTACGTACGATCTCTAATCAATCACGCCTGTCATTTTACTAATGTCGTCGGTAGAGATTCCAAAGGTCAAAAACTCAAAAAACTATAATAAAAGTAAAAGCATTTACTGCACACTTTTGAGGACTATTAATATTCAAGTTTTTTGGGCTGTGGAAGGGTTGAGGGAGTCAGACCCCACCATTCTGATTCAACTCATACCCTATTTCACAATAAGAAATTCTATTTATAATTTCTATTTAAAAATAACATGTGTAAATTCTTTATTAAATTAAAAAAAATATTATTTTAATAAAAATATTATTATAATTTTAAAAGAATTTAAAAATAAAATTAACTATACTTATACTTATAATACAGTCCCCAAACGAACATTACGTAACATTGCTCTTTTTCTATAAATATTGGATCGTCTCCTCACACTTTCATCTCAGACCAACCAGTGATCCACTATTCCATTACCTCTTTTCTTTTCTTTTCTTTAAACACTAACACATCTGCAACAAAGGACCTGATCTGGTCAAATTCCCTTCAACGATTCAGTTTCACCCACAACAATGGCTTCCACTACCTCTCTATCTTTTCCTTCTCTCCATCCAAACTTTCAGTCATCCAGGAGATTGTCATCTTCGAAGCCCTCCTCTCGTCGAGTTTTTTTCGGTCCGATCTCTGCGTCAGTGTCTGATATGCCATCAGTGCCGGTTTCTCCGGTAACGCTGCCTCCCCCTGAGCCTGCCGAGCTCCCCATTCGTAAAATTCCAGGAAACTATGGCGTCCCTTTCTTTGGGGCGATAAAAGATCGTGTTGATTATTTTTATAACCAAGGTCGTGAGGAGTTCTTCAAGTCACGCGTCCAGAAGTACAGGTCGACGGTGTTCAGAGCTAACATGCCACCCGGTCCTTTTATTGCTCCGGACTCGCGAGTCGTCGTTTTACTCGACGGCAAGAGCTTTCCAGTGCTGTTCGACGTCACCAAGGTTGAAAAGAAAGACCTTTTCACTGGAACATACATGCCCTCCACCGAACTCACCGGTGGTTATCGGATTCTCTCGTATCTCGACCCGTCCGAGCCGAGTCACGAGAAGCTCAAGCGCCTCATGTTCTTCCTCCTCAAGTACCGTCGCGAGCATGTCATACCCGAGTTCCATTCCAGCTACGCCGAGCTCTTCGAGGGACTCGAGCAGGAGCTCGCCACCAACGGGAAAGCCGCTTTCGGAGATCCCAGTGATCAAGCCGCTTTTAACTTCTTGACACGTGCACTGTATGGCACGAACCCGGCTGAGTCCAAGATAGGGACCAACGGGCCATCGCTGATTGCGAAGTGGATACTGTTCCAGCTCAGCCCTCTGCTCACACTCGGCCTCCCAAAACAAGTCGAGGAACTCCTCATCCACACCTACCCCCTCCCTCCATTTCTGGTCAAATCCGACTACCAGAAGCTCTACGACTTCTTCTACGAGTCCTCCGGGCCCGTACTCGACGAGGCCGAAAGATTGGGCATTTCCAGAGATGAAGCTTGCCACAACTTGGTATTTGCCACTTGCTTTAATTCCTTCGGAGGAATGAAGATCTTTTTCCCCAACGTGGTGAAGTTGATCGGCCGAGCTGGGGTCAAACTCCACACCCAGTTGGCCAAGGAGATCAGATCAGTCGTTAAAGCCAATGGAGGAAGAGTCACGATGGCCGCCATGGAACAGATGCCCCTGATGAAGTCCGTCGTGTACGAGTCGCTCCGGATCGAACCTCCAGTACCGCTACAATACGGAAGAGCAAAGCGTGACCTCATCATCGAGAGCCACGACGCGGCTTTCAAAGTCAAGGAAGGCGAAATGATCTTTGGGTTCCAGCCATTCGCCACCAAGGACCCGAAAATATTCGACAGACCCGAAGAGTTCGTTCCGGACCGGTTCGTCGGAGAGGGTGAGAGATTGCTCAAGCACGTTTTATGGTCAAACGGGCCGGAGGACGAGACTCCGACGGTCGGAAACAAGCAGTGTGCCGGAAAGGACTTCGTGGTGCTGGTATCTCGGCTTCTTGTGGTGGAGCTGTTTCGCCGATACGATTCGTTCGAGATCGAAATCGGTACGTCGCCGTTGGGGGCCTCGGTCAACTTAACTTCTCTCAAAAGAGCGAGCTTTTGATCGGACTTTAAGGAGTACTTTTGGAATCTAAGCACCACTTTTCCGGAGGTTTTTTTGCCTTTAGAATGTATATGTACCAGATAGGTTACTAAAATCAGTTGCAGTGGAGCGACACGTATAATTAATGATTCATTATTGTGTACTCTATTTTTAAAAAAAGCATGATATATTATAAAAGAATTTATTTTTTTATATAAATTTTATATTTATTTTTTTCAAAAAATGCACAACACTAAGAGTAATGTTAGAGAAAAATTATTATAGTAGTGTACACTACTCACTACGTAACTGCTTCTAATTGATTGTTTCTAACACTCACTTTGAGAGATATGTGATCTATATGATGCCACATCATGTGTACAAAATAGATACTCCCAATAGTAACTTCTATCTATATTTATTCCTTATCTAATCTATGACATCAAATGTTATATTATTTTTGCTTCCAAATGTCAATCTATTCAATGCAAGCAAAATCTTTGTTATATATATAACATAATATGTATATAGTTTTAAAATTTGTAAGTCTTGAGCATTCTTTTTTAAAAAGTTAAAATATCTGAGTTACATATGAAAAAATTTAATTTTAAATATTAGGTCTCATTTTTTTTAAATGAAATACGTAGAATTTATACATCCTATGATGTATCTAAGTATGCTTTGTTAAAATGTCTTTGGCATTTCAAACTATCATTCTTCATCAACATAGTCAAAACCACGAATTTGTTTGCAGCTAACTGAAAATCTAATTAAAATAATTAAATCAAAACAAATTGATATGATACTAATTATGTAGAGAATTTCTTACTTAAATATAAAAAATAATCGATATGTTTTTTAATAAAACATATATGAAAGACACTAAGATAAGAGCATTGGCATTAATTTTGTCAAAATCATCTCCAAAATTTGATAAAATATACATATTTTTCATAAATCCAAAACCTCCTTAACCATAACCTCACATTGAATTCGTTATTGGATTAGTCAAAATTATAATATAATACTATTTTTTAATAATAATATATATATTTTTTTCATATTTTACAATTATGCTAACTATATGTTAATTAATAATTTAATTTAATATTTAAATTATTATTTTTCAACTAATTTTTTTTTCAACCTAATTAATACTTAAACCGTGGTGGCATTAATTTGAAAGTTGGAAGAAGTGATTTTGTAATAAAATAATGAGAATAGACTATGAACAATGTGTCTTTAAATATGGAGATAAAAATAAATATAACGTGGCTCAAAGTTGGAGTTTTGATCGTTTACCGAATCCAATGCAACATTTTTAACCACAAATCATTCAAATTTTAAAGATTTCTCTATATATTTTGAAGAAACCGATGGGAGTGCTCTTAAGAGTATATGCTAATGACAACAGCCAAATGAACTTTGCAATGATTCTAGTTAGGTTTGTTACACTTATAACATTTTTTGAGTTTTACTACTCTTCACCTCATACACTAGACACCACATTTTTATTTATTTGTTTTTTGATTTTATTCGTCTTAAATTAATTGATTTTTTCTATTTATCATTTATATAACACACATTTGATAAGAAAAAAAAATAATAAAAAAATAAATATTGTATATAGAGATGATGAATAAAAATTTTCTTTTCTTTTTCCATTTTGCCTTATGTTTGTTTTTGACCTTGGGATATTTTGTAAGGAGAAAACAAAGATAATGGGTATTTTGAAATTCTATGAAAATAGGCAAGAGACAATCGGGACAGAGAGAATAGATGTTTGACCTGAAACCAATACACAATTTTCACATGATTGTTTCATTAGTTCTAAAAAGGTATTGATACGTAGCAAGAATTTTACACCACAGAACATTTTGAGAATTCTAAAGAGATATCGATTGGTAGCAAAGAAAGAAAGAAAGAAAGAGTTTCTGTATCATCTTAGTCTAAATTATATGATTTATATTTTAAAAGAATTAATCGATAATATAATTAGAGTCACATTAAAACTTTATAAAAAGTAAGAACTTTTCTTTTCTAAGTAATGTGAGATCTCATACATCACTTATTCTTATCTATATCATATGAGATATCACAATCTATCACTTTAAATTTTCAATGTCTTCATTGGGCCTATTTATTGTAGATGACACGGCTCAAATTCTATATTTCTAATTAGAATAGGCTCTGATACTATTTGTAACATCCCAATAGAAAGTTCAAACTATATGACCTATACTCTAAAAGAATTAGTTAATAATACAATTAGAATCTCATTAAAACTTTATAAAGAGCAATAACTTTTAATTCTCAAGCAATATAGGACTCCATATATTACCTACCTTTATTCATATTATATGGAATATTACATTTTATTTTTATTTTTATTTCAAAAAAAAAGAATTTGTACAATTTGTTTGGATATAATAAGAAAATGTCTCCTAACAAAAAAAAAAAAAAAATGTCACGTGGGTTGGCGTGAAAAAGGAGGTTGTATGCTTTTAAGCACGATAACCAACAGCCACCCCAATTAAATCATTAAAAAATGTTAAACAGACATCATTTTGTTATGTTTTATGTTTTATTCTAAGATTACCAAACTGGCAGTACAGTTCCTTTCTCTGGACAAAGGTCACCCTCGTGCTTTCTGGAAGGAAACTTTATAAAAGTATCCAGAATGGAATATAAATGATTTGATTTATAAAGTGCGTGCACGTGGTGAAATTACACAGATAGTGACCCTTTTTAAAAATATAAAAAATAATAATGGGTTTATGGTTTCTATCTTAATCAATGCTTTGAGTAAGATTTCTTTAAGAGATTGTGTCAAATTCTCTAAGCTAAAGCGAGAAAAAGATAAATCATATATATATATATATATTATGTATTATAGTAACGTCGGATATAATTTTAGTGTGTATAAATCTCATACATTCTTTTAAAAAAAAGTAGAGTTTATCATTAAAAATATAATTTTTTTTATATGGGTCTCAAATGTATTAATAGTTTTACAAAATGAGTACAAAAACTTGCATACCTTAGAGTTGTAAATATTCTATATATTATTTTTGTTATAATTAAACTTTTTGGATGGTATTAATTTTACAAACATTTAACACATGGTAGAGTTATATGGTTGGTGACCTTATAATTTGTTTTCGAACAAGATAAAGGTTTTGGGATTAAGATTTTTTTGTAGTTGGATAGGGATTATAATATGAGAAAAATCGGAACATAAATGAACTTATAATATTTATTATTATTCATGTGAATATCATAATCGATATTAAATGATCGTTATGTCGTTAATGAATTTTTTACATTACAACAAATTTTTTTTTAGAGACGAAATTTATTTGAGACGAATTTAATTTTGTCCCTAAAAGTACTTATCCTATTATCTGGGACATCTCAAAACATACATGAGGTTCTCAAAGCGTTCGAACGAATAAATATCCGTTCAAACTATATTTTATCTGACGAAATATATCGTCTCAAAATTAGAAATATGTTCAACGGGTAAAGGCATCCAAAGTACGTTAAAAATAAATATTTTTTTAATTTATTAGTCATCATTTTCAAAATATAAAAAATATAGATATATTATATAGTATTATTTTTGGTGAATTAAAATATTTCATATTCATAAATTAATTTTATGTAATTAATTTAAAAATATTTCAATTAGTTCTTTTATGTTAAATAAGATTTTTAGTTAAATAAATATTACTTTAGTAAAATAAGAAAAAATATTTTTGACAATAAACAAGCTAGCAAACATCAAAAATAAAAATCATACACTAATTACATTCCAAAAATATAATCTCCGTTCAATACAACATAAAAAAAGTCAAATAAAAACTAAAACTATTTATCTAGTATGTAGTCAAAATCTTCCTGTAAGGCAGATGTGCGTCCTTCCATCTCGTGAAGCTTTCCCATGATGGGCTCAACGATCTCCTTGACCAAAAGTTGGCGATGCTCATTGAGCAAAGATCGTACCTCATCCAAAGTAGCCCCAACAGACTGTGTCTGAACACCGACAGGAGCAGAAGCTGGATCACTTGTCATGCCACTATCTTGTGCTCCTAGAATATTAGCTTGAGTCTTCCGCAAGTGACCCTCACTCCTGCTGAATGTCATCTTGTTAAGAGGCCCAATCTGTGGCTACCTCCTGTTAGTCATTTGCACATTAACCCCCAATTGGACTGGGAGGTTAGAGATCATTAGTGCAAATGGTAGACTGTCTCCACTAAAATAGCGCGACTCAGATTGAATTCGGTGGAAGAAATATAATGGCAGATCAATCGGCTCTCCTCGAGCTATTCGTAACATAAATCTAGCTTGCTCGATGCTGAATCTGTCTTGTATTTCCTTAGATTGACGTTAGTGGAAACAATTAAATTTAACATTCTAAAAAATGTTGTACAGTCTACCTGCCTAATGATCTTCCTGCCATCATATGGAGGAGTCGAAGCGTCCAGCATCATCTGATGAACCTCATAGTCTGTGAGACCATCATCTGCCAGAGCATCGTCCTCACTATCACTATCACTCTCACCATCTATCCCTACACCCGGCGCAGGCGGTGTAGGGTATGCACCCATCACGTGCGGGATACCAATAAAATCATAAATAATGGAGGTTGCGATAGTAATACTCACTCCCCGAACAGTAAAGGTGAATGTATCCGCATCAGCCTCCATCTCTCCCATGGTACGATAGAACTCATCGACTATGTCCAGATAGGCAAGACCCCTTTGTTGACAGATTGGTCCACATCCCCGATCGGTGATGATGGAGTATATGCTCTGTCCATCCTAAGCAATATCGCGGAAGTCTTCTAGAATACTCTCCCGCTCAACCAATATCGGTCTACGCGACTGAGCACTAGGTTCTCCACTAGGTTGGTCGGCTTCTTTCCTACGTTTTCTTCCACTAGTTTCCATTAGTTCACAATTGATCATAAAACCACAACGAATATAAATAAAATATTAATAACATTGTAGTTATATTATATTAAATAAACAAACCGTTCGAACAACATAATTACAATCTGAAAGCTAACCACTAAGTTCAAACTAAACACACATATGTTCAAACGGGTAAGAGTCATATTCGAACAGTAAAATTATACATTCTATTTTGGCCCAACAGTACTAGATCTTGACTGTTTGGCCAAAAGGATATCTAAGTTCAAACATAAATTATATCTGTCTGAACTATTATTAATGTAAATCATACGTGTTCGAACAGACAATATCATATTCGAACACTGTAATGGTTGTTTGACAATTAAGTGTTCGAACGATCTTGAGGTCGTTCGAACGAAAACTTGCCAAACAACATGGCTAAGTCAACTCAGCGCCAAACGAGCAACATATAAAAACCTTTCGAATCCTTCGTTTAAATCGGTAGAAATGATTAAGGAGTGAAGTCCAATCATTTCTACCTATTATTTCTACCGAAAAACACCAAAATGGGGTCAGATTGATTCGAAATCTGACCCCCTTCACAGATCTCAAACATCCTTCACAGATACACTAGCAATGCAGAAGATGGTTGAGGGCATATCTCTTAGAAGATAGGGCTTTCAATGGCGGAGTTAGTGGCGGCGACGATGAGCTACATATTGGAAGTGAGGAGCTTGTGGGTTCGAACTGGAAACTATGGCGGAGTTGGTGGCGGCGACAACAAGCAACATATTGGAAGTGAGGAGCTTGTGGGTTCGAACTAGAAACTTTGGACTGGGAGTTTGTGCCGTTCTATATTGGAATTGGGTATTTGTATGGAACAATCTCGTTCGAACAACAAAAGTAGGGTTTGAACAGATGTCATATGCATTAAATAAGTTCAAACATACAAGAATGTTGTTCGAACAGGGTAATAAATTATTCAAACATACCTTGACCTGTTCGAATGCTTCAAGTATACATATAATAGTATATATGAATATTATAATACTAATACTAATATGAATATTATATAGTATATATAATTGTATATATAATAGTATATATATAGTATATAGTATATATAATATACTATATAGATAATAGTATATATATAGTAGAAATATATGAATTATATAGTGTATATATAGTATATTAGTATTATATATTATACTTAGTATTATATATTATACTTATTATATAGTATAATATATAATACTAATATACTGTTCGAACAAAATAGTATGTTGTTCGAATAGTTAGTGTAGTGCATCAGACATTATTTGAACGTTTTTGTCTCGTAGTATGTGATTGGTGGGAAACTCGGCGCTAAATCCATGAAATATACAATGGTTCGAATAGTATATTCATCCATTCGAACGAATATGTATGTATGTATTTATGCAATCATAATATTGACTTTTCTTTCTAAAATATGTTTTTTTTTTTCCCTTCCAAAGATACTTCATTCAAACAAAAGATCCACATACTGTAGAAGGTCCAAATTAAAGGAAACAAATAAAAACTAAAAACTACAAAGGGGTGGGTCCTTCCCACTATGAAACTCTAAAAGACATTGATGAATCCAATTACAGGGTATTTCTCCAAATACCGATTTGGAGGATGCCCATTGTGCAATTTGATGCACGCATCGGTTCTACGTCCGATGTATTTTTGTTGCTTCCCAGTCTTCAAAGTTGTTGAGTAGCACTCTTGAGTCTTGAATTGTCCCTTTTATTGCCTAGTCTGTATTGTTGAGAGGATTATTCAAAACTGAAATCACTACTTGCGAGTCACCTTCAATGTTGATGCTCTTCTATTCCTTTTTAGTTGCCAAACAGATGCCTAACAAAGCTGCTAAGGCCTCACCACTATTGGGGTTACAATTGCAAGTGAAATCAGTTGCACATGCTACTATAATCCCTAAATGATCCCTACATACCTCAGCTACAGTACTACTAGAAGGTCTAACAGCTACATCAAATGAAATAGCAATCTTACCTCTAGCAAGTGGTATCCAAGGGGTAACTTCACTATTGATTTTCTCACCCCAAGCCCTATTGTGTTCTTGATAAAGCTTAAGAACATTCTTGATGAAGTGGTCTAAAGGAATGGTTGGAGAACCATGGACAACTTGATTTCTGTAGAACCAGAGACAATCCATAGCTAAGATTGCAAAGATTTGGAAAATTTGAGAATCTTGGGACTAGATTTGCAACTTAGTAAACGGCTCTAGAATAGCTATTATCCAACTAGTAATATCATGCCCCACTAATCTTTCGATATTTATGGGCCAAGGGGACTGACGCCAAAGAATCATTGAGTAAGATCATCTAAGAAAAAAAGGAGAAACAGTTTCCTCCTCATAATTACAGATAGGATAAAGGGCTTGATCATCATTAAGAGCAATGCATTGCCTAAACTGTAACACCTCGCTCCTTCTTTCTGACATGAGTAAATGTTGAGGACGGAATTTATTACAAAGAGGAGAGGAAGTAACAGTCCACCCCTTGTCTCTAACGACTGCGAGTCTCGTTATGCGTGCCAAATCTCGATGGCGTATTTTTAAAGATATTATGTGATTTCTAAAGCTAGCTCAGTGTTTTAAAGCCACGAGTATTTTAAATGGCATGTTCCTAGTGTTATTTGACTAAAATTGATTTTAAGTAAGACAATTATAATATTTTTGAAGAGCTCCAAAAATATTATAATTGTAGAAGATCATTTTATCAATGTGATTTTAGTTATTTAAAATATTATGAAATTTAAATTATGTTGAAAATTCTAATTAATTAGATGGTTTTGCTCTCTTAAAGTAATTAGTAAAACTTCATTATTGTATTAATGATGAATGAATATTATTTTATAAACTAAAATTTAGTTTAAATAATATTCTATCTTAATTCCTCTCAGTGCTTTTAGTTAAGTTAATATTTACGCATTTTCAAATCAATATTTAAAACCCACGGTTAGATCGTTTTGAAGACCCCTGAGTTAAATGGTTAGGATTAAAAACTCAGTCCATTTTCTCTTTTCCCCTCTCTCTCTCTCTCTCTCTCTCTCTCTCTCTCTCTCTCTCTCTCTCTCTCTCTCTCTCTCTCTCTCTCTCTCTCTCTCCGACCCTCCCTTCTAGGCGGAATCTCCTTGACTCAATTGACCTCATACCACCTACCACCACCATGACTTCACACTGCGACCAAGCTAGCCACCATTGAGCCCCACCGCAGCTCTCTCTCCTCCTACTAGAATGCATGTTGGAGAAAAAATATTTATTCCTCGCATCATTTTATCCCCTTCCGATTCTAAATTGACTTTTATATTGAAGAGAAGACAGTTTCCAATCTCTGTATGCTTTGCACTGACAATCAACAAAAGTTAAGGTCAAACATTAGAACATGTCTGGTTTTTTCTTGAAAAACTAGTTTTTAGTCATGGTCAACTATGCGTCGCAATATCTAGAAACTATGATGGTCGCTTCTGTACAAAAAATATTATATATAATGAAATCTTCAACAACATGCCGAAAGGTATTTAATTCTTATCTATTTTTCAGTTATATTTGTTTCTTATGTTACATTTATATATTTTATACTTGCAATATATAATAATTTGCATTCTTTCTATCATGCTTTAATTTAAAATTTCTGTAGGTACGAATGACTGACATGAATATGGATTGCACACATTTGAATAAATTATCAACTGAAAAGGAATTATGGAATATTGAAGTTAGAATATTACGTATGTGGGATGTAACAAATATAGCAAATCAACATGAGTTTTTTAGCCTTGACTTGATACTAACAAATATCAATGTATGTTGTTTTCAAATAGTTTATCGTACTAAATTCTAGGTAATATATCTTTTCATTTCTATTTTAAAGGGGACTTTAATTCGTACAAGTATAAGAAAAAATATGGTTCTGTGATCTCGACCATTGTTGAATGAAGGGTTTACATATACAATAAAGAATTTTGTTGTTGAAGAATGTAAAGGCAAGTATCGTCCAGTGGCTACAAACTATAAGATTCTCTTCACATCGACGACTTTGGTTGCCAAGCTTAATGAGATAAGTCAATCAGTACTTAAGTTCCAGTTTGATTTTGCAAATTATGAAACTATAGCGAAACATTGCTATGACCAACATACGTGACAGGTAAGTATTCTATTTCTATGTAATAAATTCTTATTATCTCATATATTAAATTTAAGTTTAAATACTATTTTTGACATAACGAAATATTATCATCTCATGATCATATGTAATTTGAATATTATAATATGTTGGAGCCATAGAGGAGAGAAATGCAAAGGGCCATCTTGTCATGTTACGGACAATCCAGTTACTATTAGAAGAGTAAGTATAATCTATTTAATGTTAAATTGTAGATAAATTAATTTACTATTTAATAATATTACTTATAAAAATGACTAATTTGTGCATGTTAAATTTTAGGAATAAATATATACAGGCAACTTTATAGGGATCTACCACAATGCAAATTAATGATGATTTTTATAAGAATAATCCAAAATCATCTGTGGTGGTAGTTACCTCGACAATAATCAAGACATTTAGAGGTAACATTTACATTATTGAAATGGAAAATCTTCATAAAAAATTAATATTACGGTTGTATATATACTTGAAATAATGTTTTTTTTTAATTTTTTTTTTCCAGGTGAGTTTAATCTCTCATCAACAAATGCAACAAATTTGTACATAAATCTTGAGATTCCTGACATATCAATAATTTGGGAAAAGTAGTAATGACATTTATTACTTTTTATTCTCTAAATATTTAACCATCATATTATTTATATCTATTAACTTATTTTGATTGAAATAGGTTGCATGATGTCTTCCAAATGGAAGTCAGAACCATAAAACCAGAGCAACCGTTGATATCTAATACAGAACTTTCATTCTACAATAGGAAAACAATTGCTGAAATTAAAGAACTCGAATGGATTGCAAAGATAAAGGTATTGATTTTTTGTTTTCAATTTAATATAATATACATTATACACTTTCTATAATAACTAATAACAATTTAATACCGTAGGAATTATTAGTGACGTGCTTATGCAAAATTGTAAAGATAAACAACAAATTTGGATGGTATTATAGTTCATGTCTTATATGCAAAACAAAAGTTAAATTCATTGAATGAATTTCTTGGTGTGAACAATGTAAGGCAGAACCAAAACTTATTGTACTAAGGTAATTTTACAAAACAAATTCCATTTCATTTGCGCACACACTCACACACACATGTGAACATCTATGTTTTAATTAAATGTGCAGTTTATTTAATAAGTATTTCAGTATTTAGGTATCAGATAAATATGGAGTTGGTTGATGATTTAGGGTCAGTGTCGTCAATGCTATTTGACAAAGAGGCTGAGAAAATCTTACATAAAACTGCAAAAAAAAACTTACAGAAAAACAAGATCAGGTAACAAAATAGTAAATATAATATTTTTAAAATGAATATTAGTATAGAAAATATAATAAGTACAATAAATAATAGATATACCATTATTATAACATATATATTTGTATTTGTGTAGGACCAGGATGATGATGGTTTCTCAAATGATTTATAACAAATTGTTGGCAAAGAATACATCTTCCTACTACGACTTGATGAGTACAACTTAAAATATGGATGGAAAAACTACACAATTCAGCGAATATTTTATCCCTAATTTATAAAATCAAAGACAATTAAAAAGGTAACAATAAATTACATAATTTAGTATTTAATCATATTTTCTATCATACTTTATATTTATAATAATTAGAATGATTAAAATATAATGATTAAATGTTTTATATATAGACATTTATTAACGATATTAATTTTATTTCAGGAAACTCCTATAAACATCGATCTCGACATCAACTCAAATACAGAGGAAGAGAATCATAAAACTCAGGCTACATCCAAGAGGAGAAAAATCTAGAAAAAAATATTAGATTGATATAATTTTTTAAAATATAATATTTTATGAATGGAAAATATAAATATACAATCGTGTCTCATGCTAATTGTATCTTTTTTACAATGTTTTAAATTGAACAATCATATATATATATATATATATATTACATTTTTAATATTGTAAATTGACCATGAAATATTTATTGGTAAAGTGAACTCTTTAATATATGCATGCTCCATTTTATACATATTTGATATACATTTTTTTAATAGTTGTGCTAGTGATTATGTATAATGAAATATTTAGAGTTATATAATTCAGCATAAATAACGGTTTGCGCATTGCTTGGGTTATAGGCTCGTGTATTTATTATACGTTTATTTTTTAAAAAAGTAGATTAAAAAAAATTGCATGATTTATTTGTTTAGATACATGCCATTTTTTGAAAGTGTTTTCCGTTGTCGTTTTGAGACTGAAATGGAAGCCTTCATGGTAGTTCTGTAAGATGACGACAACTCCTAATTGTTTGGCTAACGAGAGTACATCAAATACTCTCAAACACTCTCATTACTATTCTTTATTTTATTATTACTTTTTATCTACTTTTACTATTATTCATTACTTTTCATATACTTTTTACTACTATTCAATATTATATTATTATTTTTTCACTACTATTTACAAACATTCTCAATACTTCTCAGGTATTCTTAACACTAAAGATGAGTAGATGAAAGTACTAAATGATGAGATACAATCTATGAGGACTAACTAGGTTTGGGATTTGGTAGATCTCCCGTCAGGATGCGAGGTTATTGGGAACAAATAGGTTCTAAAGGTGAAGTGCAAGTCGGATGGATTAATAGAAATGTACAAAACTTTCTTTAGGGTGAAAGGATATATCAAATAGGAGGGCATAGACTATGAGGAAACTTTTTCACTAGTGGTGAGGTTTGCCTCAATTCACCTGATTTTAGCTATAGTAGTGTACATGGATTTGGAGTTCTATTGGATGGACATTAAGACAACATTTCTCAATAGAGAACTACATGAGGAAATTTTATATGGATCAACCCATGGACTTTGTGGTCAAAGGTCAAGAGCTCAAGGTATGCAAGTTCAAACGATCTATATATGAAAGTAATTATCTAAATAATGGTATC
This sequence comes from Juglans regia, assembly GCF_001411555.2. Lineage (NCBI taxonomy): Eukaryota > Viridiplantae > Streptophyta > Magnoliopsida > Fagales > Juglandaceae > Juglans > Juglans regia. Next base: position 11,288,257 of record NC_049906.1, on the reverse strand, counting down.
TCAGATTCCATCGAGCCATTCTCTTGAATGGGTTTACAATGGTCACAGTGGACCATTGTGTCTATGTCAAAAGGTCCAAGAAAAGTTTTATTATGTTGTCATTGTATGTTGATGACATATTACTGGATGTAAATGACAAAGAATTTATAGTTGCCATAAAAGAGTGGTTATCCTTCAATTTTGAGATGAAGTATATAGGTGAGGTAGAATACATTTAGGGAGTTAAGATCTACAGAGATTGATAAAAGAAACTTCTGTATTTGTCCCAATAGACTTATATAAAGAAAGTTATTGAGCGCTTCAAAATCAGTAAATGTAAACCCATTGACACTCCTATTGCTAGAGGCAAGAGCTTATCCAAAAAGATGTGTCCTAAGAATCAAAGAGAAATGAAAAAGATGGCTCGTGTCCCTTATGTTAATGCTGTGGGCAGCATGATGTACACAATTATGTGTACTCGGCTAAACATATGCTATGTAGTTGGCTTGGTGAGTAGATTCCAATCTAATCTTGGACTGGCCTACTGGAAAGTAATCAAGGGGATTCTGAGCTATTTCAAGGGAATTGCAGACTATGTGTTGTGCTATCAAGGTTCAGGTTTGCAGCTATGAGGTTACAGCAATGCTGATTGGGGTAATGACCTAAATGAGTGCAAATCAACCACTTGGTATGTCTTTCTGCTCAATAATGGCGCCATTACATGGAGCAACAAGAAAGAATCTTATATAGCCTTATCCACCATGGAGGCATAATACATAACTTGTTCAGCAGCAGTTCAAGAAACTATTTCGTTACAAAGGTTCCTCAATCGTTTAGACATTGGCACGGATACTTCAAATTCGGTGACGATATTCTGGGATAGCATGGTAGCTCTCGCATATGCTAAGAACTTAAAATATCATGGAAGAACTAAACACATAGATATCAGATATCACTACATCAGAGACATGGTAGCGCAAAAGGAAGTGGTCCTGAAACCCCTTTCTACGAGTTGCATATTTGCTAATCCTCTGACAAAACCTATAGCAATAAATATTTTTGTGGCTCATGTTAGGAATATAGGACTGCGTAGACTGTGAATATAATTTGTGTTTCAGTTGATATTGAGATGTAAACTTTCATTTGGGATATTAATGCAATATGATTTTATTCAGTTCTTTTCTTTATAGTATTGTTATCCGGATACACACACACAAGTTATGTCAACAGGCTTAGGTCGGCTCACTCATATGAGTGATCGCCTCTGGTGCTTGAATAGTGAGTAGAGATGAGACATTGTGTCTCTAGGTACTTGTCCAAGAGGATAAGTTGGTTGACACAAAGACATGTCACCTTAGTAGGAGCTAAGATGAGGTCAATTGTATTGAGAGGACCATGCATGGGTATTCCACAATCCATATAGCCTATGGTTAGCCAGATGGAAGATCCTCTTTGATGCCTTAGTGGCGAGCAAATGAAAGAACTCGGGTTAGACACTTGAAGAGCGACTAGACTAAGATTTGTACGGTGTTGATATAGACATATGCTCTTTGAGGAAGAGAAATCTACCGTAGCATGTATTTCATACATGTGCTTATTCGACACCGTGCGTAAGTGAGTAAACGGTTCCCTTCTTTCTCACTGTGTGAATCTCATATTTTATTAAGTGTCATTTATTTACCTTTGATTATGTCATAAGATGGAGGTTGTGATGTCTACTACTATGGCATGTTGTCTATGACCATGATTGATACGATCTAAAGAGACATTATTAGGAAAACGGTTCGACCAAAATTGAATGACATGAGGGCAAAAGAAAGACTATTTGATATCATATCTTCAATGGTGTTTGCCTACGTCGAACTATGATGCTATACATTGGTAGCGATTAAGATTGAGAACACATCGAAATGATTTGGAGGTAGTCAAACATTGTTCTGAGTTTCTTTTTTGAACTCAAAGGGTTCAAAAATACTTGATCTGATACGATCGAATGAGTCTAAGACATGAAAAGATATTTTAGGGATGTTGTTATGTTGGTCTTCTCTGTGAGAGATTCGGTATAGTGCTCCCACATTTCTTTTTGCAAGTGTGCTTGGTGGTCGCACAACCTATTTGCCTACATGAACAAGATTGTGAATTTGATAGAGATGCAAGACTTGGGGTCATACCCACTGTGTGCAAGTGAGATATATAAGATGGAGGGATGTGGGCAAACCCCTCTTATGTCGTAATGGGCCACGACATGTAACGCATGCTTGTGAATAAAAGTGGCAACGACAACTTTATTGCAATGATTAAAGGATGGTCATTAAGGCCAACCGTATGAGATGCACATTGATGAGTGCGCGAAAGTGCACTCTAAATATCTTATTATTGGATTAAAATGTTAAAATATGAATAGAAATAATGAGATATAATTTATATTATCAAATTTAATATCTATTCACACTGAGATATATTTGAGCATGATTTTATAATATTTTAAATCTCAAATATTGCATTATTAGTTGGTGAGAGATAATTTATAATTAGACTTTACACATAACATTTTTGATACTTTACTGTTCGACTTTTACATTTGATTTTATTTTGATGGCAGCCGTATGGAGTAAAATGCATGGGAACATATATATCTCCTTTATCTTAAAAGCGTGTATAAAGATGAACAGGAGTGAATAGTGCCGTCCAAAACCGCAAAACCGCGTCCTCTCTCACACGGCAAAATCGCAAGACCGCGTCCTCTCTCACACGGCAAAATCATAAAATCACACGGAAAAATCGCAAAATCACACGGGAAAATCACAAATCTCGTCACATCACAAATCACAAATCACAAACCGAAGCAAAACCACAGCAAATCCTCCGTAAAATCATCACAAAAATACACGGTAAAATCATAAAATCATCGTAAAATCTTCACAAAAATACCACAAATTAACAAAATCACCACAAAGCAAAATCACAAAACCGCAAATCTCGTCCCTCTCTGCATCCTCGAACGAAAACCACAGAGACAAAACAAAAATACCACAAGGAGATATGGGCGTCCGTGAGGCCGGAGGATATGGGCGTTCGTGGGAGCAAACGGCACGGAGATGGAGGCCGAGCTCGCTGGAGGGGGATGGCCGGTGGGAGACGAGACTACCATGGAGGTGGTGGCGCCGGAGGATGGCGTACGGCGGCGCAGCAGTATCAAACCCATTCGCGCTGTGCACAGCCGAGAGAGAGGAAGAGAGAGCGTGAGAGAGGGAGACCGGTGTGGGAAGACTCGCCGGAGTGAGGTGGTGCCGGTGGAAGAGGCGGTGAGGCTCACCGACGCACGGCGGCGTCGGGCTGGGCAGACGAAGATTCGGCTGGGAGGAGAGGCAGCGTACCGCGTACGCGTGAGCCGAGGGAGGAGAGAGAGAGGGGAGGGAAAAGTGTGGGAGAAAAGAAAATATATAGGAATTTATTCACTTCTTTCATTTTGGGATCTTCAAAATGATTTAACAATAAAAAATTAAAATACTGATTAAAATATACATAAATATTAATTTAATTAAAAATATTGAAATAAATTAAATAAATAATAAAATTTTATTAAATATTTTTAAGAAATTAATTTCAATTCTACATTTTAAATTTTTAGATTTGATCTAACAATAGAAATTTAAACATTAATTTAAACTAATTTACTAAATAATAAAATGTAAACAATAATAAAATTTTACTAAATATTTTTAAGACATTAAAATTATGTAAATAATTAAAATTTTAACATAATTTAAATATGATAATATTCTTAATTAATTAAATTAGACAAACGTGCACGGGAAAATGTTAGTTTTTAGGTTTTAAATTACAACCCTTCATCTTTATTCTTCAGATTTAATCTAACGATAGAAGTTTAAATATTGATTTAAACTAACATAAAACAAATAACTAAAATATAAATATTTTACCATACACTTAAAATTAACTTTAATTTATAAAATATTAATTTTTCATCATTATAGGAATTTATTCACTTCTTTCATTTTGGGATCTTCAAAATGATTTAACAATAAAAAATTAAAATACTGATTAAAATATACATAAATATTAATTTAATTAAAAATATTGAAATAAATTAAAAAAATAATAAAATTTTATTAAATATTTTTAAGAAATTAGACAAACGTGCGTGGGGAAAATGTTAGTTTTTAGGTTTTAAATTACAACCCTTCATCTTTATTCTTCAGATTTAATCTAACGATAGAAGTTTAAATATTGATTTAAACTAACATAAAACAAATAACTAAAATATAAATATTTTACCATACACTTAAAATTAACTTTAATTTATAAAATATTAATTTTTCATCATTAAATAAAAGATAAAATTTTACTGAATATTTTTAAGAGAATAATATTATATCATACACTTAAAATCAATTTTAATTTATAAAATATTATTTTTTCATCATTAAATAAATGATAAAGTTTTACTGAATATTTTTAATAGATGATGAATATAATTTAATAAATTACTGAATATAATCTAAATTCCATAATAAATGATGAATATAAATAAATAATAATTTTATTCATATATATTAAATTATTTTAATATTAAAAATTATTATTTATTTATTTTCTCAATTAAGCGGACATGGCAAACGTGCTTTGCACGTTAGTCACCGCTAGTATATATATATAGAGGTTAAAAGAATTGGAGCAGCCGTATATCACTTAAAGGACTTGGACTTATTCTACCAAGTATCCTTGTACGACGTGAAGTGAAGGATTAAAAAAATAAAAAAGAGATGAAGGAATCAACATGCAACACGATACTTATTTAAATTAAAGGATTGTACGCGGGGCCAAGTGTATTTGGGACGCTCGAGACGCAACACGTGACCGGGGGGTTTTTACAGACGAGGAGAACCAGACTGACTGAGAGTAGGAGACGAAATTAATTATCATGGCCATCATTTGTTTTATTTTTTTCTCTTAAATTCTATGATTATGTTTGGCGCCATTATCGGAAAGATAGTAGAAAAATTGTTAGATAGTTTTTTTTAGTATTTTATAAAGGCGGTAACTTCATTTCATCTTTGAGTTTGCTATATTAATTTTTTTTCTTCTTTCTTTTCATAGTGTTTTTATTTTTTTAGTATTATTATTTTTTACCTTGCATGCATAAATATAGAGACGCCTTAGGTAGATTTGCTTGTAGGCCTGTGCTAGAGTCCAAATCAAATTTTTTAAATCCTTTATTTGACAATGGGTATGAGAATTGACACTTAGTGAATTATTTTTATGAGAGACTTATACCTAGAGAGCGCCAATTTATGGAGATGATGTGTAATGATGAGTTTTTACAAAAAGATTCTAATGAAGCCATAGAATACCTCAATGAGCTTGCTGAAAAAGCTCACACTTGGACTGGACCTAGTGACACTGATAGCACAATTAGGTCACGACCTGCAGGAAACCCAAATGATGGTAAAATTTACTATTTCAGATAAGAGAATAATCTAAAGGCTAAGGTTGAGATGCTAACTAGGGAGCTAGATGTGTTAAAGACTAAAGACTTAAAGCCGACACACGTGGCTAATCATGCAGAGTCTTTTTGACCATGTTTTGTGTGTGGCGGGATAGATCACTTCGCCCAAAAATGTCCCACATTTGCTGAGATGAGAGGAATGTATGAGGAACAATGTAATGCCTTAAGTATGTACAATAAGCTTTCTACACCTTTCTCTGATACCTGTAATCCGTGGTGGCAGAATCACCCCAATTTTAGCTGGAAGTATGAAAACCAGCTGCCTGCACAATCCCCTAGATCATATCATGCACCTTCATCTTCTAGAAGTCCTTTAGAAGACATTTTGTATGCGTTTATTGGAGCATAGGATAAAACTAACTAAAAGTTTGAATATTTGGTTACGCAGGTTATTGAAGAAAACAATGAGATAAAGAGTCAAGTGTCCAAATTGATGAGCTCCTTTTGTGTGAATGAGCTAGGTAAGTTCCTTTCTCAAGCTCAGTCCGTACCCGATGGTCAACACATGACGCAAGAGAATTTGAAGGATGTGAATACCATTATGACATGAAGTGGTAAATCACTACACATCCCAACAACGAACAAATCAGAGGATGTGGAAAAAAATCAAGATAGTAGTGATGCCGAGCTGCTCAAGGAACCTGAGGTGACAAAGAGTCCTGTTAAGGTACCATTCTCTCAAGTTTTAAAATCAAACAAGCGAACTCTGGATCTTTACAATGAAATCCTAGATAACCTAAGACAGGTAAAAATCTATCTTCCGCTTTTGCATGTGATTAAACAAGTTCCTACTTATGTAAAAGTTATCAAAGATTTGTGTACAGTTAAGAGGAAGCACCATGTTAAGAAGACAATTTTCCTGACAGAACAAATTAGTGCTCTAATTGAGCAGCGGATTCCTCCCAAGTACAAGGATCCTCATTGTATAACAATTGCATGCAGCATTGGAAATCATGAGTTTGGGCAAGTTTTGCTAGATTTATGAGCTAGCGTGAATCTAATGTCATATTCTATTTATTTGCAGTTGGGGTTGGGAGAAATCAAACCAACCACTGTGGTATTGCAATTGGCTGACCGTTCAGTAAAAGTACCCCGGGGTGTGCTAAAGGATGTTCTGATTCAAATTGACAAATTTTATTATCCTGTTGATTTTCTAATCCTTGACACTAACTCTGTTGTTGATACTACTTCTAAAATTCATTTGATTTTAGGTAGGCTTTTCCTTGCCACTACTAATGCTCTTATTAATTGCAGGAATAAAATCATGAAGCTGTCTTTTGGAAACATGACTCTCGAGGTGAATATCTTCCATATTGCAAAACAGCCAGAAGATGATGACAAGAGCCACCAGACATATATGATTGACTCACTCATGGATATGAGAGTTTCTACAACTCATGATTTTGATCCCCTTGAATATTTTCTTATTAATTCTGAGTTTAATTCTATCAGTGATCCATCTGATGTAGTTGATATTTGTGCTATTTTTTATATAACTCAGGATTATGACACTCGGGCATGGCAACTGAAGTTTGAGGAGTTGTTTGAGAGAAGTGAAAAATAAATTCCTTCAAGTGTGGAAGTACCCAAAGTTGAATTGAAGCCTCTGTCCAAGGGTTTAAAGCATGCTTTCCTTAGTCCAGGTGATACTTTTTTTGTTATTATCTCATCTGAATTGTCTGAGTTTCAAGGTGAGAAATTAATTTGGGCCCTAAGTGAGCGTAAGTCAGCCTTAGGTTAGAGCATTGCTGATATAAAAGGTGTTAGTCCCCTAGTCTGTTCTCATGAAATTAATTTAGAGGAAGGAACTAGCCTACGTAGAGACCCCCATCGTAGGCTTAATCTCACTACGAAAGAAGTGGTAAAGAATGAAGTGTTGAAACTATTAGATGCAAGAATGATATATCCTATTGCTGACACTAAATGGGTAAGTCCTACACATGTTGTTCCTTACAAATCAAGTGTTATTATGGTGAAGAATAACCTGGGAGAGTTAGTTTCTACAAAACTTGTGACTAGGTGGCGGATATGCATTGATTGCATAAAATTGAATGCTGCCACCTGGAAAGACCATTTCTCTCCCTTTTATCGATCAAATTCTTGAACGTGTGGCTGGTCATCCTTTCTATTGTTTCTTGGATGATTATTTTGGTTATTATTAAATTGAAATTGCATTAGAAGACCAGGATAAAACCACTTTCACTTGTCCTTTTGGTACTTATGCTTTTCGTAAAATGCCATTTGGATTGTGAAATACACCTATTACTTTTCAACGTTGCATAATGAGCATTTTTAGTGATATGGTTGAAAATTGCATGGAAGTTTTTATGGATAACTTGACTGTTTTTACATTTTCTTTTAATGCATGCTTATTGAATTTAAAGAGAATATTGACTCATTGTGAGGAGAAGGAATTGGTTTTGAATCGGAAAAAATGCCACTTTATGGTACCTTCAGGTAATATCTTAGGGCATGTTATTTCTTCTAGGGGGATAGAGGTTAATCAATCTAAAATTGAATTAATCTCTAAGTTGCCTACACTTAGGACAATAAAGGATGTGAGATCCTTTCTTGGTCATGCGAGCTTTTATAGGAGGTTCATACAGAATTTTTCCACCATAACTAGATCATTATGTGACCTCATAGTTAAAGATGTCCTATTTGAGTGGACACAAGATTGTCAAGAGGTCTTTAAAACGCTAATTGGCAAGCTTACCTCAGCACCCATAATGCAGCCACCTGATTGGATTTCACCTTTTGAGATCATGTGTGATGCTAGTGATTTTGCTGTAGGTGTTGTTCTTAGACAGTGAAGGGAGGGGAAGCCTTTTGTCATTTACTATGCTAGTAGAACTCTCAATATTGCTAAGATAAATTACTCCACCACTGAAAAAGAGTTGCTAGCTATAGTGTTTGCTTTGGATAAGTTTCATGCTTACTAGATTGGTTCTCCTATTATTATTTTCATAGATCATGCAGCCCTTAAGTACCTTCTTACAAAGAAGGATGCTAAGGCGCGACTAATATGGTGAATTTTATTTTTGCAGGAATTTGACATCACCATCAAATACAAGAAAGGAGCGGAGAACATTGTGGTTGACCATCTCTCGAGGCTCAAATTTGAGGACACCTCTGACCACCTGCCAATCAGAGATAATTTTCCCGATGTATATTTTCAATTACTTCTCTACCATGGTTTGCTCATATTATGAATTATTTAGCTGCAGGTGAGATACCAGTGAATTGGAGTGCTTAGGACAAGAGGAAGTTCATGAATGAGGTACGTAATTTCTATTGGAATTACCATTTTCTTTTCAAATACTGCCCTGACCAAATTTTAAGGCGTTGCATCCCTGATGAAAAGATTGCTAGCGTTTTGAAATTTTGTCACTCCCAAGCTTGTGGGGGCCACTTTTCAATGAAAAAAGCCACTGTAAAAATTATGCAGTGTGGATTTTATTGGCCCACCTTGTTTAAGGATGCAAACATCTATTGTCGCTCATATGAAAAGTGTCAAAAGTTAGGAGTTATGTCCTGTCGTAATATGATGCCCTTAAACCCAATTTTAGTGATTAAAATTTTTTATTGTTGGAGCATTGATTTTATGAGACCATTTCCTCCTTCTTTTGGATATCAATATATCATTGTGGCAGCAGATTATGTGTCAAAATGGGTAGAGACAGCAGCTTGCAGGAGCAATGATAATAGGACGATAATTAAATTTCTTAAAGAGAATGTGTTATCTCAATTTGGTACACTACGTGCTATCATTAGTGACCGGGGTACACATTTTTGCAACCGTTCTTTTGTTGCTTTGATGAAAAAATATAGAGTGGTACATAAGATCTCTATTACCTACCACCTCCAGACAAATGGATAAGTAGAACTTGCAAACAAGGAAATTAAGCAAATTTTAGAAAAAAAGGTCAACCTGAATCGCAAAGATTGGTTTTTGAGACTAGTTGATGTGCTTTGGGCCTACCATGCAGCTTTCAAAACTCCCTTAGGCATGTCACCTTATAGTCTTGTTTTTTGAAAGCCTTGCCACTTACTTGTGGAGCTCGAGCATCGAGTTTATTAGGCCATCAAGCATTTCAATTTTGACATGGGAGAAGCAACTAAGTTTAGAAAAATTCAGTTGATCGAGTTAGATGAGTTGATAAATTATGCTCATGAGAACTCTAAAATCTATAGGTTAAAATGAAAGCATTTTATGATAAAAATATTTTGAGAAAAATGTTTAAGCCCAATGATTGAGTGTTCTTATATGATTCTAGATTTCATAAGTACTTAGGAAAACTTTGGTCTAGATGGACCGGCCCTTTTGTAGTGAAGAATATTTTTGTAAATGGGGCGGTAGAAATAGAGGATTCTAAGGATGATCGGATCTTTAAAGTAAATGGTTAACACCTTAAAGTATTAATTGATAGGCAAGTTATGGAAGTGGAAGACAATCCACTTGTAGATCCGGTCTATCAATCTTGACCACACCACACAAGTATGTTTTTTTTTATTTGTTTTATTTTGTCTTATTTTCTTTCTTTTCCTTTTTGTTTGTTGTTGTTTTCTATTTTTTTGTTTGTAGGTTAGTTTCATTTTGTCATTTCAAGTTACCATCTTTAGTGATTAGCGAGCTATCCACATCACTCATCAAGTGTATTCTACCATTTTTAGCTACTCTCCATTCAATTTTGAGTCTTAAATATTAATGATAATGTTTCATTTAAATTGGGGGGTGGTGGTGCAAATTCAGTATTTACAATACTTGTTGAAACTTTGTGGCATATTTTCATGTGTCGATTTTTTTTTTAAATTTGCATCACACGTGTATCTTTTTCACATGTGTACTCATTCTTGTTCAGAACAATCTTTGTGAATTCACCAAACCCACCATAATCATTTTTTTTTGCTGAAGAATTCACAGAATCCCTAATGCACTCATCCAAGTTTTGTGGTAAGATGGTGGTTTGGCACATATAGCTAGAGAACTCTTTTACTTAAGTATTCATGTGAGTTTTAGAGAGTATTGAGAGCCTACAAATGCAGTAAATTGTGATAAGCGTTTATTGATCTGTTGAATTGGGCACTTTTTTTGAGAATATCATTACATGGTTTGTGGTAAGATGGTGGATATACTTGGGATATGACGAAGGTCAACTTAGGATCAACGTTTGAGTCTTTCAAACTAACCATTTCCATCATAGACCTCTAGTAGCCAACTTTGAGCTAATAAACACATGTAACTTTTTCTTTTCATATGCCCACATCATCCATGCCTCTCCACATTGGAGTATAGCCTATACACTGATTTTTCTACTATTCTTACTTCCAAGTGTGTACTGGGTGTAGAATTTACATTTTCTTTCTTTTGTGTTGAGTTCTTTGATTAAAAAAATAATAATAAGGTTGAGTATAAATGATAAGAATACCAAAGTGGTGTGTGTTTGTTCATCAAATTGTTGATAAAAAAAAGAGAAGAGGAAGAAGAAGGAAAATCATTATTATTCGATAATCTGAAAAGATGGAGAGTACATCAAGTGAGAAGTGTGGTTTACTGAAATATTTAATAAGATTCCCTTTGTATGTACTTGGAAGTTTTTGAATCTTTTTCATTTTTTTTTTCATATAGCCCCGAATCTAAGACACGTTACAATCTTTTGTGTTGACCGTTCTGATCCTAAGTAAACTTTTGAAAAGAGTGATGGAAGTCTCATTTGTTAGTGTTCCTATTATAAGATCAATGTTTGTTTGTTGCTTGTACATAATTGCCAAATTCCCCATGAGAGTGTGTGTACATCCATTGTCAACTCTATAGAGAATCTTCACACGAAACAGTTTTATACTCGTGAGTTATGGAGTTGAACCTTTCACTTGGGATGTTCTTGATGTTTCATGTGTCAAGACTTCTGGTTAGATTGATATAGTTTGGAACACACACACTCTGTAGATTGCTATAGGTGGATTGCTTGTGATAAGGTTATTGAATTCTTAAGATTGCTTTGATATGTGAATCTAGGAAGTGTGACTTGGTAGCCTTTGTGTGTGATTTGCTTTGGAATCTTTTGTTGTTTTGGCATGAAAATTACTAGGAACTACCAATGAGTAAGTTGGGGGGTATGATGAGTATGCGAAAGTGCACTATAAATACCTTATTATTGGATTAAAATGTTAAAATATGAATAGAAATAATGAGATATGATTTTTTTATTGAATTTAATATTTATTCAAACTGAGATATATTTGAGCATGATTTTATAATATTTTAAATCTCAAATATTGAATTATTGGTTGGTAAGAGATAATTTACAATTGGGCTTTACACTTAACATTTTTAGAACTTTACTATTCAACTTTTACTTTTGGTTTTATTTTGATGGCAACCGTATGGAGAAAAATGCATGTCAAACATATATATATATATATATATATAGAGTAATGCTACATACAGTCGTAGAATACGCAAACGCCGTGCAGTTGCTTTGAAAAAGAGTGGGGTCCACTGTTAAAAAATTAATTTCTTTTTATGTGGGTCATATATTTATTCACTTTTTTTCAAGTGACTGTACGGTGTTTATACACTCACGACTGCAAGTATCATTTCTTTTATTTTTATATATATATATATATATAGGTGAAAAGAATTGGAGCAGCCGTATATCACTTCAAGGACATGGACTTATTCTACCAACTATCCTCGTACGACAAAGAAGATGAGGACAGTGATGATACTGTTGCTGACAAAGAAGATGACAGGAAGAATGGTCAGAAGCCTAAAAAGGATACTGATCTTCCCAAGACAAAAGTAGCTGGCATTGGAAAGGGGTCTGAGCTAGGGGAGGGGCTAGAGTCAAAACCAAAGCTAGAAGGGGTAGGCAAGAGAAGTCTGAATAAGACAGTAACTGTACCTTTGGTTCCTGCGGAGGAGGCAAGTGACATGGCTGGAGTGATGGGCACAGTATTTAGTGTTGGAAATACGAATGAAATAGAGAACTGGTTTGACCCTGGACCAAACAACAAGATCCCAAAAGGAAATGAGAACTCGACTGATCTGGTCAACCAGATCCACTCTTTTGACCAGTTCATTTCAAACCAAGTTAAAGTCCTTGAACAAGCCAAGAGAACTGCAAGTTGGAAGAGGAGGGCCCGAGACATATGTTTTGAGAATTTCTCTTTGGGACTGGGAGGCAATTCAAGCATACCTACTAGTAACACAAGAGAATGAATCCATACCTTGGCTAATGAGAGGCTGATCCCTAGCAAGAAAATCAAACTTGAGGAGGATGGCACCACTGCCTCCTTTCAAGTTGTCATGGTGGAGGCTGTTGAACAGCCCCACCAAACCAAATGAGTTGTCTAAGTTGGAACTGTCGGGGACTTGGGAACCCCTAGACAGTTCATGATCTACACCAAATGGTGATTAAAAAGCTCCCATCTTTTATTTTCTTGATGGAAACAAAGAGTAGAAGAGAAAGGATTGAAGCGATCAAAAAACGTTTGGGTTTTGAAAATAGTTTTGTCATTGACTGTATAGGAATGAGTGGTGGACTTGCCTTTCTGTGGAAAAAGGAGATTGAAGCAGTGGTGCACACATTCACCAAACATCATATTTCTCTTTTGGTGAAAGGGGTGGAGGATGGGAAGGAATGGTTGTTGACTGGGTTCTATGGACACCCCATTACCAATAAAAGGAAGGACAGTTGGCTATTACTACAAGCAATTAAACCAGCAAGGTCAAAAGGATGGATGTGTGTTGGTGACTTTAATGAGATACTTAATTTTAGAGAAAAATGGGGAGGGGCCTTGAGATCAAGTGCTCAGATTGAGGCATTTAGAACTGCTGTGGAAGATTGTGAACTTTGTGATATGGGTTCCATAGGTAATAAATTTACCTGGACTAATGGGAGACAAGGAGGAGCCTTTATTAAAGAAAGGCTCGATAGAGCCCTTTGTAACTCTAAATGGGCTAATTCCTTTCCAATTTCGAAGGTTTACACCCTTCCTGCATTAAGCTCAGACCACTGCCCCTTGCTTGTCACTTGGGAGGAGAGCCAGGTTTATGGAACCAGGCGGAAAAGACCTTTTAGGTTGGAAGCAAGCTGGTTTCAAAGGGAGGATTATCTTAATTTGGTGGAGGAAGTATGGTTTGGTACCAAGGAAGCTGAGAACAACCTGCAGAATATTAATATGGGCCTTAACTTGTGCAAACATAAACTCATGCAATGGAATAAAAGAGTAGGAGGCAATTCCAAACAACAAATGGCTGAGCATCTGGCCCTTTTGAATGAACTACAAAAAGACAACAAAGGCCACGTATCTGATCAAGTTAAGCATACTCAAAAGAAAATTAGCAGACTACTAGAGGAAGACAACCTTAGATGGCAGCAGAGAGCAAAACAAAGATGACTGAGAGAGCGTGACAGGAACACCAAATTTTTCCATCAATGTGCCTCTCTTAGAAGGAAAAATAACTTGATAAAGATGCTGGTGAATGAAGATGGGTTGGAAGTGCATTCAAAAGAGGGTTTAAGTTCTCTTTTCCAAAACTATTACAAAGAACTCTTCAACACCTCTTCTCCTAATAACATTTCTGGTTGCTTGGCTGCAATGAAACCCAAAGTAACAGAGGCACAAAATGCTGCTCTTTCAAGACCCTTTACCCATCAAGAAATAGAAGAGGCTTTGTTTCAAATGGAGGGCCTCAGCTCTCCTGGTCCAGATGGCTTCCCAGCAACCTTTTATCAAAATCACTGGCCCCTCATTGGTAATCAAGTTAGTGAGGCCATATTACAGGTACTTAATTCGAATGACAGCCTATCTGATATTAATGACACATTTATTGCCTTAATCCCTAAGAAAAAGAATCCCTCTAAAGTCACAGAATTCAAGCCCATATCTCTGTGCAATGTTATGTACAAGCTTATATCTAAAGTAGTGGCCAATAGATTTAAGATTGTCCTGCCTTCTATCATTTCAAATTCACAGACTGCTTTTCTTCCTAATAGACTCATCTCTGATAATGTGATAGTTGCCTTTGAAGCTTTGCATACTATGAAGACAAAATTGACAGGTAAGGAGGGTTACATAGCTCTGAAACTAGACATGAGCAAATCCTATGATAGGCTAGAATGGAGCTTCATTAGAGCTGTATTAACCAAGATGGGTTTCTGCACTAAATGGATAGAATTGGTGATGAATTGCATTGAAACAGTTTCATATGCTATCCTGGTTAATGGATCCCCTCAAGAAGTTTTCCATCCAACTAGAGGGATTAGGTAAGGAGATCCCCTCTCACCCTATATCTTTATCATATGTGCTGAGGCACTTAGCAGCTTGATTAGTAAAGCAAAAAGTGAGGGTCTGATCCATGGTGTGCCTATTGCAAAAGACAAGCTCAGAATTTCACACTTATTCTTTCCTGATGATTGCCTCCTCTTTTGTAAAGCTAACGCCATTGAATGGGGTAGACTCTTTAGGTTGTTATGAGCTTATGAATCAGCATCGGGCCAAAGGCTTAACTTGGAGAAAACCTCTATTATTTTCAGCAAGAACACTGCAAGGGCCACACAGCAGTACATCCTCTCTATTGATGGGGTAAGGAATGGACTTTCTTATGAGAAATACTTGGGACTGCCATAAGTGGTTGGAAAGAATAAGGCCAAGAATTTCAAAGGAATTTTGGATAACATTAGAGCTAAAGTCAGTAATCATAAAGTTAAAATGTTGTCACAAGCAGGAAATGAGATTTTTATCAAAGCTGTCATCCAAGCTTTGCCAACCTACACAATGTCTGTGTTTAAACTTCCTAATTCACTGCTTCATGACATCAATAGGGTCATTAACAACTTTTGGTGGGGGTAGCAGAGTAGTGAAAACATGATTAATTGGATTTCATGGAAAAGGTTGGGAAATGCAAAAACTGAAGGGGGAATGGGTTTCAGGGATTTTGAAGCTTTTAACAAGGCTTTGCTGGCCAAACAATGCTCGAGGTTGATACAACACCCTGATTCCCTTGCTGCTCAGGTGCTTAAAGTCAAGTATTATCCAAGTACCAACTTTCAAGAGGCAAAAGTAGGCTCCAAACCCTCTTATGTTTGGAGAAGTTTCTTATGTGCTAGGCCACTAGTAGTGGCAAGATCCTATTGGAAGATAGGTAATGGTCATCAAGCTCAGGTGTGGAAGGACAAATGGATATTCTCTTCTAATCCTAGTAAGGCCCAAAGCTTTGTTAGTGTGCTGGCCAATAATGCAACAGTCTCATCTCTCATCGACACTACCACTAAGCAATGGAATTATGCACTGGTGCAGCAGATTTTCAGTCACAGAGAGGCAGAGTTCATCATCAAAACCCCTATAAGCTTCCTCAATAGCAGAGATAGACTGGTTTGACAAGGTACAAAAGATGGTGAGTTCACAGTTAGAAGTGCATACCATAGGGAATTAGAGAGAAGTCTTCCAGCCTCTAATCAAGCATCTAGCAATTCCTCCCTCAAAGGCCTTTGGCAGCAACTTTGGCAGATAAAAGTGCAGCCTAGGGTAAAAATGTTCCTATGGAGGGCCTGTCAAGAGGCACTTCCAACCCAATCTAACCTTTTCAAGAAGAAAGTAGTTAGTCACCCTCTCTGCCCTATTTGCAATTTGGAGAAGGAAAATGCTTATCATGCTACATGGGGGTGTGAGTTAGCCAAGAATGTGTGGAGTCTATGTTCTAAGAGCCTATAGAAATGTCACTTTCCACATATGTCTATGCTACAACTCCTTGAAGCCTTATTTCAGACCATGGAAAGCAAGGCTATTCAAGAATATGCTGTGGTGGCCATCAAGATTTGGTGGAGAAGGAGCACTTTAGTCTTTAAATGTGTTTTTGCTCACCCGAAAGTAATTGTGCAAGAGGCAAGAACCACTTTGGACGTGCTGGATGAGGAGATTTCAAACCAAGGTGATAGAGCCAACAAGATTTGCACTTCAGCTGGGGTTTGGCAGGCTCTTCCATTAGCCTGGATTAAGTTGAATTGGGATAGTGCTGTTGACAAAGTTAGAGGTTTAGTTGGTGTGGGAGTGGTAGTAAGGAACAGTTCAGGAAACATCATAGCAACCTTGAGGACCAAGAAACACCTCTATCCTGATCCATTGCTAGATGAGGCATTCAGAGCTCTTAAAATGGTGCAATTTGGTCTGGAGCTTGGGCTTACACATATTATTATTGAAGGAGATTCCCTTCAAGTCATCAACAACCTTAGAAGGGACAAAGAAGGCTATAACAGTACTAGTATGTATGTACATGAAGCAAAACAGCTCTTAGGTAATTTTGCTAAGTGGGAAATTTTTCATGTTAGGAGAAATGATAACTCTTTAGCTCACTTGTTAGCAAAAGATGCTCTATCCAATTATGATTATATTGTAATGTCAGATGATCTTCCTCTTTGTATTCAGTTAGGTTGATTAATGGAATGAGTTTTTAAAAAAAAAACTATCCTCGTACGATGTGAAATGAAGGATTAAAAAAATAAAAAAATAAAAAGAGATGAAAGAATCAACCTGCAATACGACACTTATTTGAAAGGATTGTACACGGGGCCCTTTTGATTTTGTGGAAGACTTTGACTTGGTAAAAAGCTTTGAAGCTGATGGTAATCTCTGTACGCGAGGCATACGCTGGGCAAGTGTATTCGGGACGCTTGAGGCGCAACACGCGACTAGGGCGTTTTTACACGCGAGGAGAATAGGGTATGTTTGGCAAGTGAGAGTATTCAAGTACTCTTATTATTATTCTTTACTTTATTATTATTTTTTATCTATTTTTTTATTATTAATTACTTTTCATCTATTTTTTATTATTATTTAATATTTTATTATTACTTTTTCATTACTTTTTCACTACTATTCATAAACATTATTAACACTTCTCAATACCTAAACGGTATCTTTGGGTACCAAATTACTCTCAACACTTTTTAAGTATTCTCGTACTTTTAAAAATACTTCACATGCCAAACAACTTAAAATACTCTCAATGGGACCCACAAATCCACTTCAATCTCTACTCATAACTATTCATAAATATTCTTTAATATTTATCACTATTATATATAAATAAAAAATAAAATCACTATAATATTTATCACTATTAAATATAAACAAAAAATAAAATCACTATAATATATAAATAAAAAATAAAATCGCCATAATATATAAATAAAAAATAAAATCGCAATAATATATAAATAAAAAATATTAATCACTATTATATATAAATAAAAAATAAAATCGCTATAATATATAAATAAAAAATAAAATCACAATAATATACAAATAAAAAATAAAATCACAATAATATATAAATAAAAAATATTTATCACTATTATATATAAATAAAAAATAAAATCGCTATAATATATAAATAAAAAATAAAATCGTTATAATATATAAATAAAAAAAATTTATCACTATTATATATAAATAAAAAATAAAATCGCTATAATATATAAATAAAAAATAAAATCGTTAAAATATATAAATAAAAAAAATTTATCACTATTATATATAAATAAAAAATAAAATCACTATAATATATAAATAAAAAATAAAATCGTTATAATATATAAACAAAAATAAAATCACTATAATATATAAATAAAAAATATTTATCACTATTATATATAAATAAAAAATAAAATCGCTATAATATATAAATAAAATCACTATAATATATAAATAAAAAATAAAATCACTATAATATTTATCATTATTAAATATAAATAAAAAATAAAATCATTATAATATATGAATAAAAAATAAAATCACTATAATATATAAATAAAAAATATTTATCACTATTATATATAAATAAAAAATAAAATCGCTATAATATATAAATAAAAAATAAAATTGCTATAATATATAAATAAAAAATAAAATCATTATAATATATGAATAAAAAATAAAATCGCTATAATATATAAATAAAAAATATTTATCACTATTATATATAAATAAAAAATAAAATAGCTATAATATATAAATAGAAAATAAAATCACTATAATATATAAATAAAAAATAAAATCATTATAATATGTAAATAAAAAATAAAATCACTATTAAATATAAATAAAAAATAAAATCACTATAATATATAAATAAAAAATTAAATCACTATAATATTTATCACTATTAAATATAAATAAAAAATAAAATCATTTTAATATATAAATAAAAAATAAAATCACTATAATATATAAATAAAAAATAAAATCATTATAATATTTATCTCTATTATATATAAATAAAAAATAAAATCACTAAAATATATAAATAAAAAATAAAATCACTATTATATATAAATAAAAAATAAAATACTATAATATTTATCGCTATTATATATAAATTAGAAATACAATCACTATAATATATAAATAAAAAATAACATTACTATAATATTTATCACTATTATATATATATATATATAAATAAAATCATTATAATATTTATCACTATTATATATAAATTAAAAATAAAATCATTATAATATTTATCATTATTATTTATAAAAGTAAAATAAAATCACCACAATATTTATTAATATTAAAAAAGTACTATAATAAAATCATTATAATATTTATTACTAAAAATAAAATCACTATAATATTTCTGGGACCCACATATTTTTCAACTACGTACTCAAAAGTCAACAACTCAACATATTTCATACATCCAAACAACTCAAAATACTCTCAATGGGACCCACAAACTCACTCCAATCTCTACTCATAACTATCCACAAATATTCTCAACACTTCTCACTATCTAAACGCACCCGGCTATGTTTGGCAAGTGAGAGTATCTCAAATACTCTCATCTTGACTTTATTATTACTTTTTACTTGCTTTTCTACTATTCATTACTTTTCACTTACTTTTTACTACTATTTAATATTTTATTATTATTTTTTCATTAATTTTTCACTACTATTCACAAACATTCTCAACATTTCTCAACACTTCTCACTACCCAAACGTACCCGAGTAAAAGACGAAATTAATTACCATGACTGCCATTTGCTTATTTTTTTTTAAAAAATTTTTATTATTTATTATATTTATGAGTAATTAAATTCTCAAATAAGATTAGTAATGATCTTATATATTAGATGATATTTTTAATTTATATATTTAATTTTTCATTACTAAAATTTTTTTATTTTACGTATTTCTTTCTTCCAAATAATCAGTACTTACATACCCTTCATTTTCCCTTTCCTTTTACAGTCATTTTTTCATTTTTTATATATATAAATGATGCTGGACAACAACATGATGTACGTAAAACTAATTAAGAAATCTTGAAGAGAATTAATTGAGAAATATAGAGAAAGCAAAGATAAAAGATGGCAAAAATAACACAATCGTGATCAGTTTGAGAAATAAAAAACAAATAAAATGCAAAATATATGTAAGAATGATAAGAGAAATGCGTTAGTCACAAAAATTTCATAAAAGTAAACTTATAAATTGACGTGATTTGATATAATACGTTGAATTATATGTAAAAGTTTTATTTAAACTCCGTGTCCTACACACACATCTTGATAAAGTTTGAAATAGTTCAAAACTTATCAGCTAATAGATGAGTTATAACTCTATATCTCTAGTCACAGTCAAACACAAAGTCTTAAATTTCTTGATGGTCAGAAGTCTATAAACAGTACTGAGGGGTTACAGGATTCTCACCTATAATAGTAAAATACCTCTAGCCATCGGAAGACACTTGTGAGGTTAAATTGTTAGGGTAATCATTCTCTCATAGTCAGATCAAACTCTTCATAAAAAAGATGGAGACATGTACGTATTTAATTATCATTGTTTTTATTATTGCGGATCATAGAAAATCAAAAATCTAATTATTAATGTTCACGTTAAAATATTTAATATTGTAAGTTAGTTTTATTATAAAGTATATCTAACAGATAATAAGGAATCACGTCAAATTGTGTATTTATTTTTGTAAAATTTCTAATTTATGGCTGTAAAATTTCTCGAATGATATAAATAATCTGGCTTCTGATCAGTTTTCTGTCAGCACCCATCCACAATGTCATGGGTACGTCCATAACTGTCATTTTTCTTCCATCTTGCATGCTAGATCGAGGTGTGATTGTGGGGAAGACATTTTTGGTTTTCATTGTTTGTCGGGGAATACTAACAAGGATTACAAGAACACGTAGTCATGCACGTACATGCAAGAACAAACAAATAAAACCAAGATGGGAATGTTGCTTTCGTACGTAGCACGTACAGATCACTTCCAATGATCCTGAGTTGTCGGCTCAGGAAACAAAAAAGAAGAGGGTATATATCATTGTATTGCAGAGAACTGCATGTCCTCATTCTGAAGAGCTTAACGTTGTTCTTGAGGGCCAGGGCGAGGATGGAAGGAAGGCCCAGCCAAGAGCTTCATGTTGGGCCCAAAATTGTTCTTTTTTTTTTTTCGTAGCTTCTTATAAGACCTGGATTTGGTCTCTATTCTTGAAATTTTGGGCAACCTGTCACTAGACACAACTTGGTGTGGTTTAAGTGCCACATTCCTAAGGCTAGGAACTCGTTTATATTCGAGATTTAGGACTCGTTTGGACATTCGGATTATCTCAAATAGTAATAAAATTGTCTGTAAATAGTAATGAAATAATATGAATTAAGATGTTTTATTAGATTTTGAGAAAAAAAAGAAAAAAAGTTAATATTATAAAGTTAAAACTTTGTTAGAATATAATTTTTGTTTTAAAATTTAAAAAAGTTGAATTGATTTTTGTGTATTGTTTTGAAATTTGTAAAAGTTGTAATGATTATATAATATGATTAAAAGAAAAAGTTGAATATGAGAAATTGAAAAGTATTTTGTGTTTGAGTGATGTTTGGGAATAAAATTATGAGAATTTTTCATTTTATCTCATTACCCAAACATACCCTAAACCTTGCACAGATTAGTCACTCATGGCACGAATCAATAATTTGTCGAAGAAATAATATCCATTGGAGGTGCTCGATATACCTAGGAAACTATGATATAATTTTATACAATAGAATTAGGGTCTGTTTGTGCAGAATTGTCAGATTCTACGTTAATAATATGATAAGAAATAGTAAACATTTGTTGGTTGAGACAATATCACACATATGGTGGTATTTTGACAATAACTTTTGTTACGAATATCATAATCGCACATAAGACCCCAAGTCGGAAATCTCTTTTCGACATGCACGTCACGGTCACTACGCTATACTTGGTGCTTCATATTTTGACTCTAAAATCAGCAATTTTCCCTCTTAGAATGTCATAATAATTAGTATTTTACCTTTTTGGCAAACTCCACATAATTTAGGGATTTTCCTAACTATTTGAGTTCGGCTAGTGGGTTTCATTGTAGGACTCGAAATTTATCAATAAACCATATTTTCCATAATTTTCTCTCTGTTCTGATCTCTCTGAATCCCAATCCTTAGCAGAATGGAGCTGTTGCTGCTGCAAATGTGACAAATGTCACTTACTGGTCTGCAATGATGTTAATGATGCTGGTGTATCATTGGGCTGGTTGCCTGGCGCTTCTGTTAAAGTCAGTTTACTTTGCTCATTTGCTGCCTGATCATTGGTCTGTATTGTTGTGGTGTTGGGCAGTTTCGAATGGCGCAAAGGGAAATGGGGGAGTGAGTGCTGAACGGCGCAAAGGGAAAGTTGGGAAAGATCGAACATGGTTAGAGTGTGTATGGCTTTTCCTTTATAGCATTGCCATAGAATCATAACCCTTTATGAAGAATAGAGAAATTAAGAAGACAACATGAAAAAACAAAAAAACAAGCACAATATCTGTAATTCTTTATAGGAATTCTTTCCACAAGCATACAAGTATCTATCAGTGTATGTTGAACCATGGGGAACTTACAAAATAGTAACATTGCAAAAGTATCTTGGTTGTATTGACAGGATGAGATGAAACTAAGCACCCTTATAAAAAAAAAACAACATTTTAAGTTCACTGAATTACATTATTCAGCAAACTGCTTGATGAAGGTGAGCTCTGTTCACTTAACCAAGGGTCTTGCACAGAAACTGGAGAATTATCCCTCACTCTTTCCAATGAGTTAAAATGAGGAACCGCAATCTGTGGCACAATCAGACCTCTAGTCTCCATTCCTGCCTTCTTAACCATCAAGCTTAGCGGTTTTTCACTTGTGTTGGATAAACAAGAGGAAGAAGATACGTCTGATGATGCTGTACTATATTTTTCTTCTGAATGTTCCCATCTACTAAGCCTGATTCTTTCTAATTCAGCCGCCACTTCCATCATTGAAGGCCTCATGTCCTGGTGATATGCAAGGCATCTAAATGCCAGCTCCGCCACCTTATGCACTGATGAAAGTGTCCAAGCATCACTTTGTGGCTCGAGGAATGGGTCCACAATCTCATCTAAGCATCCTTTTCCTATCTTGTCAACTGCAAGAGCAGCCAAGTTCACCTCTTCTGAAGGTCGAGAAAAGTCTACCACTTTTGATGCAGTAATGATTTCAACCAGAACTACACCAAAGCTATAGACATCGCTTTTATCAGATAGATGAAAACACTGATGATACTGAGGATCAAGGTACCCTGGCGTCCCTTGTGGGGCGGTTGAAATGTGAGATATTTCGGTCATCCCAAGTCTAGAAAGACCAAAATCTGCAACTTTGGACTTGAAGTCGTAATCCAAGAGTATGTTGCTTGACTTGATGTCTCTATGGTATATTGGAGGCTTGATAGCAGAGTGGAGATGGGCTATGGCCTGAGCAGTTTCAGTTGCAATGGTAAGACGAACTTGCCAAGAGAGTCCATCTCCTCTCTCTTTCTGCAAATGCTGACACAAAGTTCCATTAGGCATGAACTCGTAGACCAGGACTTGCTCACCATGTTCAATAGAGCAGCCCAAGAGGCGGACTAGATTTGGATGGCTAACAGATGAAAGGAGCTTGATCTCATTCATGACTTGTTCAATGCTGTCAGTGTCTCTATGTTTGATCCTCTTGATGGCAACCCATTCATGATCACTATGGAGTTTTCCAGCATATACTGTTCCATATGCTCCAGTTCCTAGCCTTTGTTTTTCTGAGAAACTATTTGTGGCTTTCTCTATTTCTTTGTAGGCGTAAATTGGAATGCTGCAGTTGCCAGTAGCTTCAGATAGCCGGCGTTTGGCACTGTGTCTGGCTTTTAACTTAGAGCGCCGCCGAATGAAACAACATATCAGACCCACAACAATCATCATAAAAGCTCCAGCAGCAAGGCCTGAGAATGGAGCATTCAACTTTTAGGAATGCGAAATCAGTATTGAAAACTCAGCAATCATGTTTCATCGTATGCTGGTTGGAAACCCATATAATTCCAACACAATTTATTCAAAAAGAGAAATGATATTTATAGTTTTAAGGTGTGCAACTCTCGCGCACTCTATTTGAAAAAAGTAGATAAATATAGGACTCATGAAAAAATTAATTTTTTAATAGTAGAACTTATTTATTTTCAAAGCAGTGAGCGATATTTACAGATCTTACGACTGTATCTAACATTACTAATCATTGAAAAATCCCGATTACCCATATTCGAGTCATGTGATGTGATCAAACAAGCAATGTTATTGTTTCCCCATTTAAAGAAGAGACCAGTTACCTCCAATTAAAACAGCCACTCTGGTTGTTCCTCCACATTGGCCGGACATGTATTTTTTGGGGTTGCACGCTGAAGAAACTGTTTTATGTATCAAAATCAAAGATAAATTCAATAAATTACCAATTCTTGTTAATATAGAGAGATAGATATAATGGTATACCAAGCTTACTTACGTAACATCTTAGCACCATTTTGATGAACACACGCACGCACACATACATGCTTTCTATAGTACTAAGTACTATATATGTATGCTAATTAAGAGTTTGGCTTGCATCATGTGAGAAAAAACCAGTTAAAAAGTAACAGATGAGACTTATGGATTTATTTCAATTTATCTCATCCATTCATTTACACAACATTGACACATCCACTGATTTTCTTAGCAATTGAATTTGAGTGGATTAGCAATATTTCATGGTCCAAGAAAAGGTATAGGAGGAAACTTAGTGAGGTTAGCCTCAATCCAACCTTTATAGTTCGACACAAATACAGCCTCCTCTCATACTCGTCTTGCTTGGTGAAAGTTCTAAACAGAATTATGAGAGAGCCGTGCATGCTGACAAATGAGAACAATAACTATTTCATGTTTATCTTTTGGATGAACTCTTTTCCTAATTTCTTATTTTCATGACCACTCCCTTATTAAAAAAAAAAAATCATAATAACTATTCATTTGACGCTAGGGCTTGTTTGTGTAATGAGATGAGATGAAAATTTTGTGAATAGTAATGAAATGGTTCGTAATATTACTGGTAAAATTATTTGAGTTAAGATATTTTATTGACTTTTGAAAAATGAGAGATAAAAAATTAAATAAAAATATTATAAAGTTATAATATCATTAGAATATAATTTTTTAACGTTATTTTTCTTTTGAAATTTGAAAAAGTAGTATCATTTTTTGTGTTTTGTTTGGAAGTTGAAAAAATTATAATGATTAAGTAATAATTATATGAAAAAATTAAAAAATTAAAATTTTATGCTATTTGGAAAGTAAATTATGAAAAATTTTAAGATAAGATGAGATCATTTCACTTTCCGAAACTACTATATATATTTCGTTAAAGTTTGAGAAAACTTACCTAAAAAGAATCTACAACTTTCAAGTGGTCAACAATTCCAAATCATACATATCTAAAAGTTTGAAAAATATGCCATTCTCACACCAAAAACATGAATAAATAACCATTAACCAAAGCGTCAAACTTCAAAGTTCAAACCCCACAAGGAGGCGTCTGTTGACTGATATTCATGGGTGGATGGCCGGGTCCCCATGCATGCCATGAATAAGCTTTGGAGTTTCCACAAGTTTCTCCTACTTCATGCACACGCAACTCTATAATACACAAAAGGGGTCCATCCGCCGATGTATTAGGTAGAATATTACGTACCCATTCCTCAGCAGGCCAACAAAAAGGCCAAAATGGTAATAATATTGATCTGGTCGTCGACCAAATGATTTACGGAAATAGATGAAGGTAATTGATTAGGATGACTTGACTAACCCCACACAAATGATGATGAATGAGAGCATCACTATGCTAAGGACGACGACAAACCCTTTTTTCCAGGTCCCATTGGACGACCACTTTTGTTGCATAAAGCAAACATGTGATCATTTGTAATTACAACATGCTTGTTAGGCAACTCTTGACTCTTCAGACAATTTTTATAAATTTATAAATTAACTAAATTTAATTTGATATATTAGATTTAATTTATAATAAATATAATGAAATGATGAATTATAAATTACGTTTCAATTATTTGTGGTTTCTAAGCATATATATATATATATATATTCAATTATTGTAAGCATTCTTACTTTCTAAATATTCAAATTAATTGAAATGGATAATGACGGGCAGAAAAAGTGGAACACACGTAAAAAAGTCAATAGGATCTCGTGCATCTTGACAAATGCAAAGCTGTGATCACCTTAATTCCCGGAGATCAAATTACTTGAATAATGTTGAAAATTATGCTGTGCCATGACAAATTCTATAATTTCAAATTTGTCCCCTATATGAAAATTAAAATATATAGCTCTGAAAATGAAAATAAAAAAATTATTAAAATATATTAAAAAAAAAAACCAGAGTAATGGGGACTGACCTTTCCGGCAACCTTCGCCGGCCCGGAATCCGTCGCCTTCATATCCTTCGTTGCAACGGCATCGGAAACTAGGCCGTCCCGTCATCGGAGCGAGAAGTGCGGTACAATTGGCATTGATAGAACACTGGCAAGCTCCCTCGAGCCACCACCCGAGTTTTACCACCTGAACTTCCAGCGACACCGCCAAGCTGGAATCGTTCTCCGCCGATATCGATGACACAAAATACTGGCAGCTCTTCGCTGTCAAATTGCCGTAATCGATGAAATCATGGGGACTTCTCTCCGTGTAGCAACTGATCGTGCTGTTGTTGGCGTCACAACCCGAAGACTCGAAATGGGTCTGGACGAGAGTGGCCGGGATGGTGCATGGAAGAGCGGGCGCGGTGCAATTCCCTAAGAGAATCGCGTTTCGGGACGTGGGGGCGAAGTGGTCGCTAAAGAGGTGGAGGAAGGTTTGGACGGAACGGTTACACGAGGAGGCGATGGAGACCGTAATCTCGTCGGCGTTAACGGATTGGACAGGGAATTCTCCTATGAACATGCCGCTGTGGGTGCAGTTTAGACGGACATCGCAGCCGGAAGAGAACCCGAGCGGGTACGGGACGGTCTTGATGCCGCATGATCGGTTGCAGTTGAGGGCGGATGCTTGGGCTATGAACAGTGGAAGGAGAAAGATTGCTAGGCGCAGGACCAGACCTGCACTTTCTGTGTTCATCGAAGAGTGTCTCTTTGCCGTACAAAACACAGAGGATTCAGAAAAATGGGTTTCCGGGACAACTTTTACATCTATGTTTAGTATTGAAGTCTCTGGCTTGAAGGATTGAACTTTGACCAGACTTGTGGGAAAGAAGAAGAGAGTACAGATGCGTAGCTTCTTCAGCAAAACAGTACTCACTCGTGAGCCGTAATAGTCTTTGATATTGATTGAAATGGGTATTTTTTCTTGGAACGAAAAAGAACAAAACAAAGTATATATCAATCAAGAGAAATTATAATCATCTCTTCACACTTCACGTTATATATAATTTTTTAATTTTTATTTTTTTTTATTAAATATATAATATATAAATGATGAATAGAATATGTGAGGATAATAAATAATAAAAATTCATCAATCAAAGGAGCGAGAGGGGGAACTGCAATGGATCCGGTTTTCACACCACTGTTCAAACCTTTATAATATAATAATCAGATAGATTTGGTTCAAACCCTGTATGGAATCAGTTTCGTTTCTTAAGAACGAGTTACATTGATTCAGTCCGATTCCATTTATTCAACCGAATTTTTATTTTTTTTACACGCCTATATGTACTTGGCTCGACACATTCTTTTTGAAAAATTACTATTTCTCTCCTTCAGATTCTTTTTCTATCAAAACCCACAAATGTTTTATTTCTTATTTCTACTTTTTCATTGGACTCTTTTCTTTAATTCCTTTCCAACGTTCGTAAGTTTTTGTTAGCTTTTCCCGCTTGAATTTGGTGAATGCTTAACGCCCTAAAATCTACCACCTTAAGGTGACCAAACGCCTCATACGGGCCTCGCCACGTCATTTCCCTATTGTTGATCTACCAATAAAAGGTAGAGAAGTATGGGTGTAATCCGTCATGTTCAGTTCGATTTTATACATTTTTTTAGAATCGAACCTGTATATATATGCTGTTTTTGAAAATTTAAGAATCGATACCAGACTGATTCACCATCGAAATCAAAACTTCCATTTTCTAATTTCTATTCGGTCTGATATTTCCGATTTTACGGATTATCTAAGTTTTGTTTTTTTTTCTTTTCTCAACAATGCTTGTTAATTCGTAATAGATGCAAAAAACAAAGTCTATGTACATAAATATTACAAACTATAAGGCGGGTATTGTCCACTATGAAAATCTAAGAGATAATGAAGAATTAAATTAAGAGGTATGCTTCTGTAAGAGAGTGGAAGATGCCCATTGCGCAATAGAATTCGTGCATCGATGTATTTGCCTGGTTTGCCAGCTTTCAAGAGAATTCAGCACGCTCCTGATATCATTGACTAGAGGCTGGATAGTCCAGTCTGAATTTTTATCAAGGTCATTTGCCGCTTGCACTATCACTAGAGAATCTCCTGCAATAACTATTTTCTTGATATGGTTCATCTAAGCTTCTTCCAATCCGATGTACATTGCAGTGGCCTCACCTTGGTTTGGATTCTGACTTTTGATGTGCTTTGTGGTGACAAAAAAAAGAGTATCGTCATCAGATCTACCACTATCGTACTGCCTATATTCCTTACAACTACGTCAAATAATAAAATGTAATGTCCTCCAGGTGTAGCTTTCCAATTGTGACTTTCATTTACTTGTTTATGACCCCATGTATTACAGTGCTCATTGTAAATGTTTAGAGTGCAAAAAATAAAGTTATCAATATTTGGGATCAAAGACTCATGGACAACCTTATTTCTAAGAAGCCAGATGCTGTCCAAAGCATTGATGGAAAAAATTTGAAAATAATGCTCATAACTACAGGGGATAATAAGCTTCTCTGATGGGGAGATTATGCATTCTATCTAGTGACTGATCTCATTGTTTGCAAATTGAGAGATGTTCAAGGGCCAAGGGAATTGTCTCCAAAGGATTCTAGTGAAAGAGCAACAGAAAAATAAGTGCATTTGGGTTTCTTCTTCACTTTTGCAAATCGGGCATTGGGATTCACTATCAGTTAGAGGAATGGTGTTGTTTAGGATTTGGTGGGAATGATGTTGTTTAGGATTTTCCAGCTTAAGAGTTTAAGCCTATCCTAAACTTTTACTTTCCAAATGTTTTTCCAAATCTTTTAGTGATCCTGATGAGTGTTTTGATTGAGGATAATGGTTGTATAGGCTGACTTGACAGAAAAGTTCCATGTGGAATGAGGAATCCATTTAATCATGCCCTCAAATCTGTGAAAATTTGTTTGGGCTAAAGGAATTTTCTAGATCTCAATCACCGTGTCAGGATGGAAGAGTGCTTGTAGAAGAATGGTGTTCCATTTTCTTGGTTCTTCCATGGTAAGCTCAGAAACAGTCATGTAAAGGTCTTTTTCAATATACATATCTTTTAGGTCGGGCTGGAAGTTTAGCTTTGTAGGAATCCAAGGATCCAACCAAACTTTTGCCCTAGTTCCATTGTTAATCTTAAAAACAAACACTCTTTTTAAGAAACTCGTTTTGCTTAATAATGCTTTTCCAAATCCAAGAGTCCAAGTTTTTTGGGAGAGTGTCAAAGAATTTTTTGTTTTTCAGATATTTTCCTGACAGAACATTTTTCCAAATGGCAGTGGTTCCACTAATCATGTTCCAACCTAATTTACACAGTAAAGCTTTATTGAAGTCAGAAGTTAATCTTAAGCCTAGACCCCCTAGAGATATAGGCTTACAGATGGATTTCCAAGATTTTGGTGTGAAGTTTTTTTTATTTTTCAAAAGGGAAACCCCACCAGAATCCGGAACAAGTTTTATTAATCTTTTTAGTTACAGCCTTCGGGATCAGCAAGGAAGACATGGCATAAGAGGGAATAGAGCTAGTAACAGATTTAATCAAAATGGTTCTACTAGCATGAGCCATGAGATAGGAATTTTGCTTTCCAGCCTGCTAGTTTATCAAAGATATTTTCTTGAATTTATTCAAAATGAATTTCTTTGAGGTTTCGAAAGAAAGGGGATCGAAGACCCAAATATTTGATCTTTGACGAGGCTATATTGAACCTGAGAATATCCTTTATCTCAATTTTGTCCAGGGGCAGTGTATTCTTGCTAAATTGAATAGAAGATTTGTTAGTGTGAACTTTCTAGTCAAAGTAGGATGAATATTTTTCCATGCAATTGAGAAAACTTTGGGCGTTTTCAGAAGAGGCTTTTCCAAAAATGATGAGGTCATCAACGAATAGAAGGTGAGAAATGGGTGGACTGTTTCGGCTAATTTTAAGTCCTTTAAGAAGACCCATACTTTCATTTCTAGAAATGAGCCTAGAAAGGACTTCGGTTTCCAATATGAAAAGGAAAGGGGATAAAATATCTCATTGCCTGAGTCTCCGTGAGGGGTTAAAAAAATCACAAGGATTTCCATTTATAATCACCGAGTATGAGACAGTGGTGACGCATTCCTTGATCCATTTTATCCAAATTCTATGGAAACCAAGAGTTGAAAGGATGTTTAAGATGATGCTCCATTCCATGAAGTCGAACGTTTTTTCCATGTCAATTTTGATAGCCATAAGCCCTTTTTTCCCTCTTTTCTTTTATTGATGATGGAAACATTTTTGAGCAAGAATGATGTTGTCTTGAATGACTCTACCAAGGACAAAAGCCGTTTGATGAGGATAAATGATCTTTGGGAGGATTTCTCTGAGCTTGTTCACGAGGATTTTTGCTATAACTTTATATCACACGTTGGATAAACTTATGTGCCTAAATTGATTCACAGTGTTTGTGTTGTTTATTTTTGGGATGAGAGCAATGTGAGTATGGTTCAATTCTTTTAATAACTTTCCATGAGTGAAGAAATTTTTAACAGCCGCAATGAAGTCAGATTTGATGATATCTCAATAATGTTCGTAAAAGAGACTCGTGAACCCATTAGGAGACGAAACTTTTGTTGAAGGAGTACTCTTCAAAGTAGATATAATTTCCTCCTCAATTGGAATTTCGCAATGAAAATGATTTTCCTACTCAAAGATTTTTTCAGGGAAAAGTTCCTTTAAGTCAGATTGTGGGGCTAGGTTGGAGGAGTTGTAAATGTTTTTGAAGTGGTCCAAAAATCTTTCTTGAATGTCATTTTGGTCGGATGTCCAGTGATTTTGACTCAATTTCAAACTGTAATGGAATTCGATCTCCTCCTAATAGTGGTTGACAAGTGGAAGAATTTTGTGTAGAGATCGGTTGTGGTTAACCATTGCATCCTAGAATTTTGTCTCCAGATGATTTCTTCCCTTCTAAGTTGTTCATTGAGCTGTTCTTTTATGTCGGCTTCAAGGTTCATGTCATGATTGGTGGGGTTATTGCTTTGAATTCGGGACAGAGTTTGACTCAGATTTTTTATGGAGGTCTGGATGTGACCGAAAAGATTTTTGTTCCAGGTTTTTAAAGCTTTTTTTACCTCTTTTGATTTTTTAGAGAGGATGAAACCAGGAGAACCAACAAAGTTAATGTTCCAAACTTTTTGAATGACCATTTGACTGGTAGGGTCTTTTATCCAAAATTCTTTAAAATTAATAGAATTTCTAGTGTAATTTCTTCTCATGGTGTCCAAAAGGATTGGGGAGTGGTTATAGGAGCTGATGGGGAGATTTTGGAGAGTGGCATCTGGGAAAAGATTCATCAAGTGAGTATTCGCAGGCCCTTTAACTAATCTTTCTCAGATGTTCCTATTGTCGTGTCTATTGTTGGTCCAAGTATGTTTTGGTCCATGATAACCTATATCAACCATACCATTTGTTTCCATATACGCTCTAAGGCCATTTGGCCTAAAAGAGCATGCAAAGGGCCCGCCTCCAAACTTTTCAGATTGACTAATCACAGCGTTAAAATCCCTTATACTGATGATAGGAACATTAAAAATGGTTGTTATGTTATTGAGAGTGTCCCAGAAATTCCCTTTTTTACTGTATTGTGCAAGGAAATAAACAAGATTTAAAAGCTATGGATTTTGAGTAGGATTTGAGTACACAAACATAGACATTACATTTCTATTCATAAACACAGGTTCTACATCCATACCTTGTCTCCACATAAACAAAAGCCCACCCAATCTACTATTTAGTGGGATATTCACATACAAGTTAAACCTAGTCTCTTTACAATAGTACGAGTATTTACATCTAACAAAATTGTCTCTGATAAGAAGACTATATCATATTTTAGAAACCTGATATTTGCCTTTAGACTTCTCAAAGCATAGGGTCAGACTAAACCCTTGCAGTTCCAACCAATGTTTTGAATACCGTACCTGACGCTGTACCGGTCAAGGCACTGGAACGAAATATTTCGGTACCGGTACCATTTCGAGATAACATTTCGGGATAACATTTCAGAATGGTCGATATATAAATAAATTATATATAAAAATTATATTTCAAAATAATAGTCTATATATAAATAAATTATATATAAATACATATATATATAAATTATAAATAGTCTAGTCTGAATTGAGGGTTAAAAAATAAACTTATAGTTTGAAAAAATGAAAAAAAAAAAAAAAAAACTGGCCGAAATATCAGCCTGTACCGGCCGAAATTGAGGCTGGTACAAGCCAAAATTTAGGCCGGTACGTCCGGTACCAGCCGGTATTTTGGTCGGTACGAAATGTATTCGAAAAATTTCGACCGTACCGGCCGGTACGGAACGAAATTCAAAACCTTGGTTCCAACACAATGTCTTCATTTTTTTCATTTGGTGGCAACATGAGCCCTGCCACTTCGGCTTCATCGAAAAGAGTAAAAATAGTGGTATGAGATGCGTTACCCGGGGGTTGCACCTCCTTATGGTAAGGGGAGAAACGTGGCTTGTTTGGTTGCCTACTTGGATTGCTTCCTTTTCTTTCCTTTGTTCTTTGCAGATATTTTGCAATTGGGATTTCCTTTTCAGTTACTGATTTTGAATTTTCCCCATGATCTGACCTTGGATAGTTGCTGTTTGAAAATTGTGATTCCTCTCTAGGAAAGGCAGACTCACCTTATCCTTCATGAATCTGTCTATTCTTTGATTTATTCTCCAGTGTTTCGGTTGTGGGTGATTGTTTAGGATTTGTTTTGTTTCGGTTTGTATGGATTGAGATGGCTGAGTTGCGTTGCTTGGGATGAGGTGATATGAATCTGTCCGCTGCCAATAACCGAGATGGGTCAGGGTGAGTGTACTGGTATGGGTTGCTATTTTGTGAGGGTTGGTTGTCGTATTGAAAGCTTTGGGCTAGGTTGTTAATGGATTACTGGAAAGGATAGTTGAGGCATTGACTAGGATGGGTTAAATTTGGTTGGGTTGAGACTGGGTTAATGGGGCACGGTTTGATTGGAGTGAGACTGGGTTGGGCTGGGCCAAAGGTTTCAGTGGATTGATTAGCTTTTATGGCCAAACATGTATTGCTCAATGGGCTGACCAGGAGAGAAATGGAGTGGGCCTTTGGAGCTATTTATGTTGGGCTTTTCAATTGCTCAAATTGAGCAATAATGCTTTTAAAAATTGTGTTTGCTTCAGCTTGGGTTTTCGGGTCAAGGGGATTTTTGTTATTTACGAAAGAGAAATGTGAGTTGATGGGGGTTAATGAGTGCGGGCTGTGATTAATGGATGGAGGCGTGATGCTTACCATTTGATTTGCACTACTTTGTTGGATGGCCTTGATTTTCTTGCTCAAAGTGAGGGAGGGACAAGCCATACTGTTTTGATCTTTCATAGAGATTTGCCATGCTGTTAATGGGCTCCTTGAGCTGTCTTCATTAAATGAAGCTGCCTCTAACATCAGGTGGGTTTGAAGGTTGCCACGTGTGTTTCTCTTCCCACTTGCATCTGCATGCATGTTGTAATGCATTCCATGGATATTTTGAATATTGTCTCCGTAACCGTTGTAGTATTCGGCTTCGGCTTGCAGTTTTTGTTGTATTTCTCCTACTTCATCCATCTTTTCTTTGCCTTTCTAATTGTGTGGAAAGAAATTTCTAGTTTCTGGGGTAGCTTGTCTAGCTACCGAGGCTACCATCTCCAGTTGATTGAACCCGGTTGCTTGTTGGAAATTTTCTATTTTCAAACCTTCTCGTTGTGGTGCTCTCAGCTCTCATCCAAGGACTGTAATTGGACAGCTCTGTTTGAATTTGAAATAAGGGTTAGACTTGTTGAACATGGCCAAGGCAATCGCAGCAGTAACAAAAATCTGACAATCTTTCGTATTTAAAACTAATCCAAGTTACAGGTTTTCTTGGCCTTGAGAGTGGAGAGCCGTCTGGTAATGGGTTCTCAATGTTTATTTCCACTTAGATGTGCATATTCTTTCTCAAGATGATTTTCATATCTGTTGCACTTTCCACTAGA
This sequence comes from Juglans regia, assembly GCF_001411555.2. NCBI lineage: Eukaryota > Viridiplantae > Streptophyta > Magnoliopsida > Fagales > Juglandaceae > Juglans > Juglans regia. The sequence continues at coordinate 11,253,904 of NC_049906.1, read as the reverse complement.
ATAAAATTCCCTAGCTTTCTTGCAATTCTTTCCTCATTAGCCATCGTCATATATTCCAGTGGTAGTCCATGGATTTGCACCCAGAAGATAGACATCTTGAGGTTGAGCTCCTGTAGACTATACCCTATAGGCCAATCACGAATTAGCATATCGAATCCCCTTATGTTCCACGGGCGTTGTTCCAGCACACGTATCTTTTCATTTTGAGTAGGGAAAGTAAACAGGAAAGTGTTTACTTGCAGGTCCTCTATTGTCAATCCTATGACAAAGCTCCATGCTGCCTTAATAGTAGCACGCAAGGCATTTTTGTTAAGGGGCTTTGAAGAGATGATGTGGCCAATGAGGGCATGTTCAGAGAGATAGGTGGTTGTTTCAGTTTTAGGTTGAAGGTTTATGTTGTTCTAGTTTGAGTTGTCTGTGTTTCTGGTGAGCTTTTCCATTTTTGGTTGACTGTACTTGGGTTGTGTGTTTGTCTCAGAGTGATGAAGTGAAGATAGGTTTTGATAGTTGGTAAGGAAGGGTAGTTGTAATGGTTGAAGGTTTGGTAGATGTAGTAATGGGGAGGTGTTTTATGAGAGTAATTCTATATACAACCGTGAAGTGTGTAACCGCCGCATAATCATTTTAAAAAAGTGTGGGATATTAAAAAAATAATTTTTTTCATGTGGGTCTCATGTTTTATTCACTTTTTTCAAAGAGATTACGTGGCGGTTGCACAATTCACGGTTGCAAATATCTTTTCACTTTACGTGAAGGTAATGACGAGAATGTCAGGGAATAATCATTGTGGTGGGAATTGGTTAGGTTACAAGAACTAAGAATGAACTAAGGAGGAACGACTCACTTGGGAGGAAGGGAGAACTCATCTTAGAGAGAGAGAGTTGGAATGCTCCATATACTAAACTATTAGTCTATTTATATTATAATATAGGTCCATTATTTTATAATAAGTAACACATACTAGTATAATATTGAATTTAACTATAATATTCTATATAAGTTCTAGACTTTTTATATGAGTCTATATGATCAAATGTGTAAAAATATATTTACAAAGAGAATATATATATAATATAATTTATTATGCCAAAAATATATTTATCATTTACTTATATATATATATCAAAAGTAAGTTTATATTAATAACTTAATATTAATATTTATGTTTAACATTAAAATTTTATGTTATATCACATGTTATATAAATTTTATATTATAAGATTGATAGTCTTCAATAATAAGATTAGAATTTCATGTTATATTAATTAGCAATTTAACATATAATATGTAATGCCCCGATCTCGAAGGTCCGGAGAGTTAACTTTTAATACTTAATATCAATTCCAATACCACAACTATAAAATCCAGAAAACTCAATAAAATATTAATTCATTTGCTCAATCCAAATATCCATGTTCCTTCATAGGGACAACGAAGAAAATCTCAATAAAATAAATTAGAAACTCCTTAAAAGCTCGAAAATATCTTTAATTCATCATGTCAAAATAACCGAAAATAATCCATTTACTAATTATGACTCTCAAATAAGAACTTGTACCCTTGGTCACTTAATCCTCTACGAACATCAAACCTCTTTAACACTGTCTACTCTTGTTCTCCAGCAAAACCATCAAGACCATCTGAAAAATGTTTGGAGATAAGAGATAAGTTATCAACATCTCAGTAAGCAAAAAATATATACTAGTGTGTAAACATGAGCAGTTATAGAGTTTAGAATCTAGAACAAAATACTTTTTTTTCAAAATGCAGAGTCAGAACATGTTATCAAAATTTCAGAGCGAAAGTTCGAAAATATTCAGAATCAAAATCCCTTTGGCATAGCAAAATCTGAAACATCACATGTTATCTTATCAGATTGGAATAGAGACCATGTTTAACCCCCGTGGTAGGGTTGTGCAAACTCTGGCCGCCAACCGAGTAGAAATAGAATGTGAATCTTCCCCTTATTATTCTCGGAGTTCCTAGTGTGCACACAAGAAAGACCACGCAGAAAACCACTTTGCTTCCAAAGTGGGTGCATCGGAAACAGAAAAGTTGGTAGCAACCTGAACAGAGGCAACAATTTTACACCCGTGGTAAGGTCAGAACAGAACAAAAATAAAAACATAATGTTATGCTAGAGGTTTTCAAAAATCACATCATATCATATCAGAGTACTGAATATCTTCATAACAAAATAAACTCAGATCACAAAAATATAATTTATGCACAAAATTTCACGCTCTCTTTTGTATAATTCAGAAACAAAATGCAAAACTAACTCATGTCTACACCAGTCATGCTAGAAAGTACTTTATTATTAAACAAAATCTCATGAGTAATGCAGAACAAATAACCGAGGTAGTTCAAATTTATTTTCATAACAAAATATGCATATTTTTCAAAATTGACGTCAATTCATTTTATTTTTATGCAAAGTCTAGCATAATTTCTCGTGGTTCCCGATGGTTGGCGTCGTGTGTATGGTGCAAGAACGGTGGTTTACGGTTTCTAGAGGGGCTAAGCAATGACTAGTGGCTTCCGTCGTGCAGGAGGAAGACTCACACGGTGGTGGTTTCCATTCAGCTGAGCGCACACGAGCTTGGATTTTTGTGATGGTCTGAACGAAAAGGGAGGTTGCGGCTTGAGGTGTTGTAGGGTAGAGCTTGGAGGCTTTGGCAGCATGAAGTGGTTTCTTGGATGATCACAACAGATTCCTCCATGGACTGACCATGCATGGGTTGGGGTGCGAGGCAACCTGCCGTTTGTGGGACTTGGTGGCTATGGAAGAAGAACTAAAATATCAGAGGGTGGGAAAATTGGGTTGTGTGTGTGAGTTTGGTGTTGCCTGGACGTGGAGGCGTGGGGGAGTTAACGTGCGGCAGCCCTAGCTTGGGGAAGGAGACGGCAACCCTATTTTGGGTTTTCTTCATGCACGAAGGATGTGCATATATAGGCGATTGAAAGACCAAAATAAAACCCCAGAGATGAGGGAAAGTGGCGTGCATGCATAGGGATAAAATGTACGTGAAACCGTGTAGAATGTGGAGTCCGAAATAAGATAACACGGGCTTGGGTTTTTTTCAGTGAGTTATAAGCCTTAACTCAACTTAAAAAAAATAAACCAACTTGTCCAAAAATTTTCTTAGCCCATAAAAAGATTTTTAACCTCATAATCAAACCCAACGAAAAACAAAAACATACTCCGCCTAAGTAAAAGACATAAGCCCGCACTACGTTCTAAAAAAATTATCCGAAATTTCAAAAGGGCTTTTCATACAAAAAAATCCTAGAAAATTTTAGAAAGTAGGTTGGGTGCTGGACATGGGTATTACATAATATATATATATATATATATAATATAATATAAAACATTATAAATATATATACCGATCCAGTCCGTTTCGGTTTAAATCGATTTTCAAAATATGAAAACTGGTACTGCACCGGTTTATATTCTTAAGAACCGGTACTGTGCTGGACAGAGTCCACCGATTCGGTCCAGTTCGGTTCAATCGGTTTTTCAATTTTTTTTTACACCCTTAAGTAGAAGTACCGTGCTACATCCACCAATAAAGAGTATCGAATGATATATTGATCGTGTTACTTTTTTTAAAAATCATTTATGTTAGTTTTTAAAAAATACTATAGAATAAATACGTACAATTTTTTTTTAACTTCTGCTACGTACAACCGGCGGTGGGGAACTGTCAGGTATCTGCTGACGTGGCATTATGCCACATCCGCCGATATATTAAAAAAAAATACAAAAAGGAACAAAATAGCAAACATACGAAAAATAAGAAGAAGAAATAGGAGAAAAAGCATATGAGCCTCCAAGCTTCAAGAAAGCTCTTTCCTGGATTAAAGCTCAAGTTTAACCAAAATAAAAGGAAGCAATATAAAGAGATGAACTTTAACTTACGTAGTATAAAGAAAAGGAAGCAACAAGAATTTTCCAACCAAAAAAATGATAGGGTATATTGGGGGGATCATCAAGGTAGTGATGGGTCAAATCCAACACTACACGGAAAGGCTACAGAGAGAGGAGCTCGTATTTAGTGAAGATGCAAGCAAGCAAAGAGGAGTGACGTATAGGGGCATTAGATAAGAGTAGGGCTGCAAATGGTCCGGTTCTGTCCGGCCCGACGATGTGCTGAATATTTTCGGTCTATCATTTTTTCGGACCAGACCGAACCAAATACTCAAAGGGACCGAACTGGACTGACCTAAATTTTTTTCTTTTTTAATTTTTTTAATAATTAATAAAAAAATTATTTAAAATACTAAATTAAATTAAGTGACTTATTAATGTAAATTATGTAACAAACTCAATAAAAAAAATATTTTATATGGTCAATGATAATAAATTAGATGAAAAATATATGATTAATTTATATAATTATTATATAATTAACTAATTGATATTATATATTAGTTAATTCATAGAATATTAATAGGTATTAATAACATATTTAAAATTTTATATTGTTAATAGTGATATGTTAGATGAAGATATATATAAAATATTGTTAATTTATAAAATATTAACAAATATTAATAACATATTTAAAATTTTATATTGTTAATTGTACAATTATTATATATAAAATATATATAAAATATATTTTTTTTATTTTTCATTTGGTCCAGTCCGGTCCAGTCCGGTCTAGTCTAGAAAAAACCTGGACCGTGGACCAGACCGAAACTTTTTGGTCCTCGAAAATGTGGACTGAGATCGACCGGTCTCAATCTCGGTCTGGTCTATTTGGTCCGACCAGACCGTTTATCACCCCTAGATAAGAGGAATGGTAGCCCAGCGCTAAGCTCTGTGAGCATGAATTTTATTTGAAGCAGGGGAAAAACTTCGCTTAGACAGAGATGCAGTTTTTGGGACATCGTATTGGGGGTCGCCAGAAAGAAAAGTCACTAGTTCAACCATTTTGGCATGTCTTCAAAGCGAAAATCTTCATCACCTGTGTCTTCAGGATTGTTGTTGGGTCTCTCGTCTCTGTGGGTCTCTCGTTTTCGTGGTCTTTGGAAGCCTCAAATTTATGCTTTCCACTAGACCTTGTAGCAGAATTGGGAAAAAATTGATTGAGAGAGAGAGAGAACGAAATGAAGAAGGTAGAAAAAATAAAATTTTTATCCACCCGGTTATGCAGTGGTTCCCCCAGCCAGTTGCAATTTTTCATTTTCTTTTTAAGAAAATAATACTAATTAATACAACACGGAGCATCGGTGGAAGTATCATTTTCCAAGGTAGAAACAGTGAAACACTGTAAGACATCCATTGTGTGAGTCTCAAATGCTTTTTCATTCTCATTTTGTGATGAGTTAAAATCTCTTCCTTTCGTGGTTGGTGATGTAGCCAATATGATTTTTTAAAGGATAAAATTAAGATAAATGATATTTGTAGTAGTGAAATATGTAAATATCGCGTAATCGTTTTTAAAAAAATAAGTAAATAAGGATCTACATGATTAAAAACTAATATTTTTAATAGTAAACTCTATTTTTTTTTAAAAAGATTGTGCGACACTTACATATTCTACGATTGTATTTAGCAGTATTTGTGCCGACCGAACCACATGACTAAGAAAGGTTGGGACGTCTGGTTTTGGCCAATAGGGATCAACCCCAAATTAAATGCATCTCCAAACAATATTGCGTAAAAGGGTAATCCAAATGTGAACATGCAAGTAGACCGTCAACAAAAACAATAATATATATATAAAGAATAAATTAGTACTCTTGACAATCATATACTCAATAAAAATAAAAGGTGCATTAATCGTTGATTATAGTACTTGCAATTAATAAAAATTATGTTTGACAATATTCCTAAAGACATGAATGGAATGGTTGAGCAGGGACTCGTAAATATTCTTCCTTTCTTTCCCCAACACACTAAAAAAAAAAAAAAAGGAAGAAGATAGAAGAGAAAACTAGTAATTAAGACAAGATATTAAACATTTCTTTCCTTTTCAAGTATCAACCACTATGAATTTGATTTGGGGGTGGGTGGGTGGGTGTGAATGTGGGGCCGTCCCTTTGAACAAAGTGAACACATTCCCGGCCGTGAGCCCTAGATTCAATAATATATTATTTAGGTTTTGTTTGCAATGCCATGCACGGCATTGTTTGTCATGTGTATAATCAGTATGAAACCTGAACGGCCGACCTCCAACCTTATTTAGGATGGCGATGGCAAAAAGAATATGCAGGTTTCTTATCATTTTTGTCCGAACACTTATTTATATATATATATATATATATATATGTATATAACTCCGATGCTTAAACTATTCCCAAAAGCAAATGAGATTAGGCCAGACAATTGAAGATAAATGTGATTGTTGTGAAATCACCTGTTATCAATCTCTCCTAATCAAAGACAAAAGATACTGCATGTGATCATCTCTCTTAATTAATCAATCTGCTTTTGTTCATGGGAGATTGATCTTAGATAATATAATTGTAGCTTATGAGGCCATACACACTATGAATAGTAGATTGGCTGGGAAGTGTAAATATGGCATTGAAACTCGATATGAGTAAAGGATATGACGGGATTGAATGGAAGTTTCTCAGAGCAATAAGAGTAAGTTGGGTTTTGAGCAAAAATGGATTGACCTAATGATGAGTTGCATTAAATCTGTTGTCTATTCTATTCTTAATAATGGAATTCCACAAAGGTTGTTCAATCCAACAAGAGGAATTGGGCAAGGTGATCTATTATCACCTTACCTATTCATATCATGTGTTGGATCTTTAAGTTCTCTTCTCTGTAGTGCAAAAGACAGGTGCTATTACAAGTGTCTCCATTGCTCGAGACAGGATCCGCATTAGCTATTTCTTTTTTGCATATGATAGTTTACTCTTTTATCAAGCCAACTCTCTTGAATGGAGTACGCTAATAAGCATTCTAAACACTTATAGAAAGGCTTTTGGACAAAGGTTGAACAAAGAGAAAGCATCCATCAAATTTAGCATAAATACATCAAAGAAAAGTCAAGAGATCGTTTTGGGTATTGCAGGCCTTAGATCTACAAAGTCTATTGAAAAGTATTGAAGATCTAGAGTTAGCTCATTTCAAAGTATTCTGGACAGAGTAAGACAAAGGGTTAGTAGCTACAAAGTGAAAACTCTATCTTAAGCAGGAAAATAAATTTCACAAAAGGAAGTAGTGCAGACCTTGGCTACCTACAGCATGAGAGTTTTTAAACTCCCAGGTTGTAACGCCCCTTTCTCGAGGGTCCGGAGAGTTAACTCATGTTACCTGATAATTAACTCCAACACTGCTAAAAAACTTTCAAAAACTCCAAATCAAGCATAAACACTTCCAACTTAAATAATCACACAAACTCATTTATCAAATCCTCGATATAATCAATTCTTCAAAAAGCCTCGTAATCAGAACACAATGAAATTTCTTAACAAACATCGTCAATACTTATCGAAACTTTCTGATATTAATCCACTATTCTTAAGACATCTCACCCAATACTTCATAGTCTTGATCCTTAGTTTGACTATTCAAAAACATCTGAAAAATATTTGGAGATAAAGGGTGAGTTATCAACAACTCAGTAAGCGGATGACATATACTAGTGTGTAAATATGAGCATTTACAGAAATCAGAATGCAGAACAAAACATTTTCATTTTCAAAGTGCGGAAGCAAAACATGTTATCAACATGTCAGAGTGAAGATTTAGAAATAATTTCATTCAAAAGTATCATTTGGCATAACATAAATGATCATCATCATCATCAGAACATCATATCAGAACAGAGGACATGTATAACCCCCGTGGTAGGGTTGTGCATCTGCGGATAGCCAAGCAGAACATAAATCACTCTGGCACCAAGGTGTGCACTCAAAATAGAGACCACTACTATAACCTGTGGCAGGACTGTATCCACTATTATTACCCGTGGTTGGGTCGTATCCACTATTATTACCCGTGGTTGGGCTGTATCCACTATTATAACTCGTAGTTGGGCCGTATCCACTATTGTAACCCGTTGTTGGGCCGTATGCCACTATTATCACCCGTGGCAGAGCCGTAACTGAACAGAGCAGAAACAGAATCAAATTCAGAATCAGATAGTCATGCCAAAGGTTTTCAGAAATCACGTCTTATCCAAACAGAGTACTGAACAAAATCTTCGGAACAGAAAAAAATCATATCACAACATAATTTATGCACAAATTTCATATTCGCTCTCTTTTTCAAAGTTCAGAAACAGAATATAAAAAAAAAGCTCATGTCTACACCAGTCATGACAGAAAATACTTTATTCTTAAACAGAATCTCATGAGTAATGCAGAACAAATAACTAAGGTAGTTCAAATTTCTTTTCATAATCAGATATGTATATTTTCCAAAAATAACCTCAGCTCATTTTATTTTAATGCAAAGTCTAATATAAGAACCCCGCTTACCAAGACTTAGCTTTTTCGGAATTTCCTTCAAAATGTCGAACAATAATTAATCCTCACCTATAAAATAATCACGTAATTCTCGTAAATTTTCAATTAATCTCATATTTCGATATTTAATCCTAAGCTTCTAAAATAAACTATTTAATTCCTCAAAACCTAAAATTCTCATAATTTTCGAAATATCCACATTCTCTAAATTTCCTTGATATCAATCAACATTTAAGATAAGTACTAGTAAAAATTTCATAAGAAACAAAATAGCTTTAATCATAATTTAAATATTCAAAATAAAATTGCACACTTACAATAAAAATAATTTGCTACCAATAGTACAAAATAAACATCCTATTTATTATTGAAAAGAATTTATAAAGTTTAATACTAGATAATATAATTATCCCAGAATATTTTAGAATAAACCATAACTATTTTTAAATAGACTAAATCATATCTAAAGTGTAAAAAAAATGACATTACACCAATATTATTTGCTCTTAAAAATAAATCTTTACTTAAATAATATGTTAAAATACTTAAGTGATTTTCTGTAATTCTAATTATATAAGAGTGTACTAATACATAATAAAAGTTTAAAAGCCCATTAATATAACATGTAGTAAAGGGTATTACGGTAATTTCATTTAATTTTTTGAAAACTAACAAAAAACCCTACGTAAATCAACATAACATGCACGACAGGGCTTACTCACGGAGGAAATCAAGCGGCAGCGTGCGACGTAGGCGAGGGGCTAGGCAGACGGCAGTGATCTGGTAGAGCACTGGATGAGAGAGAAAGAGAGAGAGAGACCAACGAATGAGGAAAAAAAAATGAAAGACAGAGTAAGCCGAGAGAGTGACACAGAGGTGCTGTCAGTGGCTTACCGAGAGGGACGCGATGGAAAAAGGAGTGGCGTGGAGTGACCGTCGGAGTTCTCTGTGCCGATGGTAACGACGTGGAAGCGCTAGCACCGTGTGTGGTGGCTTCGAACGACAAGTGCACCAGGTTGGCTTTATCTGCTTTTGGTGGCTAAAACAAGGGAGTTTTCGATTCACTATGTAGGTGGTCGTCCTCGGCAATAAGATGGTGTGCAGTGGTATACGGCAGAGGAGCGGGAGCTCCAGTGATGGCCAAGTGGAGATGGCGCACGGCGAAGTGGAGCTGCGATCCGTGGAGTTGCAGTGTGCCCAGGTTGCATTGATTTGTATGGGGCAGTGAGAGTTCTGGGCGGTGAAAACACGCGGTGGTTCATGGCTGCGCTATGGGGAAGGGCTCACGATGTGGAGGAGAAGTGGGCTACGGAGGGAAAATGTTAGGTAGGAGGCGGTTTCTGAAATATACTAGAAAGATGTGTATTTATATATATGTGAGGAGGAAACCATAGAGATAAGAGGGAGACGTGCGTGCGAAAGAAAGCTGAGTCGTGTGTGTGCATGCATGTCGTGAACGAAAGGAAGACCTAGGGGGAAAAAGAAAAAAAAGATAGACGGAAAGAAAAAAAAAAACAAAATAAAACATGTAGGGACAAATAAACGTGTGAAGAAAATAAAATAAAAATTGAGCTTGATTGAGTCCGGGTGTTACACAGGTGACCTCCTCAAAGATATCAACTACTTACAGCAGAATTTTTTGTGGGGACAATAAGAGTATGAGAAGAAAATACATTGGGTCTCTTGGAGCTCAATGGGGAAAGCTAAGTCAGCAGGGGGATTGAGATTTAGAGACTTGGAAAGCTTTAATATAGCAATGCTAGCAAAGCAAGGTTGGATATTAATTCAATATCCTCACTCTTTAGCTTCTAAAGTCCTAAAGCAGAAATACTTCCCAGAGGACTCATTTTTTCAAGCAAAACTTAGCAACATACCATCTTTTAATTGGAGAAGCATTCTTGCTGCTCGTTCTTTACTAGATGAAGGCACAAATGGAGAATTGGGAATGACTAGCAAGTAAAAATATGGAAAGAAAAGTAGATCCCCAAGCCCAACTCATTCAAAATCCAAAGTGCAGTGAAGACTCTTGATGAAAATGCCATAGTGAAAGAACTCATTGATCCTGATAGAAAGCATTGGAGAATTGATCTGATTGAAGGATTTTTTTTCAAATTATGAGATAAAAGATCCCAATAAGTCACTACAATAATCTGGATGAGCTAATCTAGTAAGGAACTTCAAATGCCTAATTTATATTAAGAAATGCTTACCATAGGCAAAAAGAATATCAAGAACATTCAAAAGGTAGAGTTCTAGTAGAAGTAATCAGAGATGACAATGGTAAGGATTTTGGAAGCTGAACATTACTCCAACAGATAAGATTTTCTTGTGGAAGCATGTCTAAAACAATTCCGACTAGGGGTGACAAAAAATCGGTGAACCGGTGGGTTGGGTCTGGTATCGGTTTAATTTTTCTCAAAACCGGTCAAAATCGATCAAGTTCTGATTTTCCTTTTTTTAACACCGGACCAAATCAGACCGGACCGGTTCATATATATATATATTTTAATTTTTTATATAGTATAAAATATTTTTTATATGATTTTTATATTATATATATAATTATATATAAAATAATTTTGTATTATATGATAAATTACTAATTAATATAATATTAAAATTTAAAATTCTATATAAATAACTATATATTATCACTATAGTCTATTGTATTAATGTATCACTATATATTATAATATACTATAATATATCACTATATATAGTCTATAATACAATTATAATATATATTATAATATTCTTCAATATATTATTACTATATTATTATGTACTATAATATACTATATTATATATACTATACAATATACCGGACCGAAACTAATAAAACCAAAAGTACCATTTTAGGGGTGTAACTGATGCGGTATCGGTTTTTTAAATCTCAAAACCGGTATATACCAATTCAGTTCTTAAATATGTCTAAAACCGGACCGAACCAGACTCATTTCACCCCTAATTCTTACCAACTTGAATTTGTTCAAGAAGAAAATGGTGGATAAGCCAAATTTTCCAATATGTATTGAGGAAGAAGAATCAATGGTTCATGCTTTGTGGAAGTGTAGAGCAGCACAAGATGTTTGGAGCTAGTGCTCCAGAAGAATCTAAAAGAGCAATATTTGCAAAAAATCTTTCTTGGAAACAATATAAGCTATGTATATTGTTTTTGAGATAGAAGAACTAGAGGAAATAACAGTTGTAGCAAAAAGAATATGTCAGAGAAGAAATGAATTTGTTTTCCAATAAGAATTCAAACATCCTAATGTAGTGATGAAGCAATCATGAGATTTTGCAGGATTTGAAAAATCTTAGAATTCAAAGAACTGACCAGGCTAGAACATCTAGCAATGTAACACAGAAATTGGACCCTCCTCCACAGAATTTTTTTAAGGATTAGTTGGGATGCTGCCATTGATAAAACTCACTGCAAAACAGAATTGAAATCTTAGCTCGAGGTTAGAATGGCAGTATCACAGCTGCTATGAGGATGAATCGACCTGATCTATTTCCTATTAATCCTAAACTAGCAGAAGCTTATGGTGCAGTTCAAGCTACTAATTTTGGTTTGGAGTTGGGACTAAGACAGATTATTCTAGAGGGAGATTCTTTACAAATTATCCAAGACATCACTAAAGAAGAGGAATCCTGGGCTAGTGCTGGCATGATTGTTAGTGATAACAAGAAGAAACTAGCTAGGGAGCTATGATAAGTAGTCAGTGAAACATGTGAGAAGAGAAACCAATGAAATAGCTCATACTTTGATAAAAAATGCATTGCTTTTGTGAGATGTTGTTGACATGAAGGTCCTTCATGTATTATTTCTTTGATCAATAAAGCTGATTTTGTCTTTAAAAAAAAAAAAAAAACTATTGGAGTCGGACCGTTGATATCAAAATTAATTGACTAAATCAACAACAATTTAAATGATGGAAAATTTACAATCTCTATCCACAAAAAGCCTTCCATTTTCAAGGTAACATTTACAATTGTTTTTTTTGTTTCCCCCGCAATTTCCACGGTGGAAGAGACGATCTTGGTTTTTGGTCGTTAGCTCAAAACCCAATATAGTCATGCAATGCTTCTTTGTTTTTCTTTGCATTGTGCTTTAAAAAAGAAAGAAAAGAAAAGAAAGTTGCGATGTCATGATTTTTAACTGTCTGGAGTCTGCTTTTGGGATGGCTATTGAAATTGAATCCCCCAATTTATGGGTTGAAAACTTGAAAGTATAATGCGTGCCAACTCTATAATATATACATATATATATATATATACATCTATATGCTTTGTTTTATTTATTTTAAACTTTGGTGGGGCCCCGGAATTAGGTTCTGATCTTGATGTTTATCTATCTAATTGATGTCATATGGTTGAAATAAAAGGATAAGTAGGTTGGAGAAATGTTTTGTTTTCTTCAAAGATAGAGATCTGAGAGATGATCCCTTGCATATGCCTTGGAGATTTGGGTTTCTATAATTTGGAAAGAGAGAGAGATATAGACATATAAAATGGTTCATGTCATTTATACTTATCAGAGTAAGTTTTTTGAGTAACATCAAACACTCAGGCCCGTTTGGATACAGAGATGATCTCATCTCATCTAATTTCAACTAATAATCTCACTATTATTCATAAACCATATTTACTCATCTCATCTCACTATCCAAACGAGCTCATTGAGATAAAACCTGTATTAATGGAATAACTCAATAGTTCTCTTGCTATAGAAGTTTTTCTTGGTGTTAGGATTGGCTATATTTTATTTATATTATAGCAATCCAATTAAACTTTGTAAATAACATTATATTTTAAAATCTTATCTCACAAATTATTAGACATGTATTATTTAGTATAATGAGCTTGAAAAATAAAACAGGTTCATGAACTTGAAAATTAATAAGATTATTAAACAATAAGCATAAAAAAAATTGGAGTTCTCCAAGTTTGGACAATAGATTCTGTGACTGTCAATGCAGAAACATGAGAAGTTTAGAAGCACTACTCTTTTCAATCCAAATGCTCACACATTAAACAAGTGGACCAAGTTCTTAAACACAAATCCAAGCCCAATTGGGATATCCTCCATACAATTAAGTTCATAATTATTTCGGCCTTCCGTACATTGAATTCTGTTATCATTCAAGTTACTTTGAGTCATTGTTAAGTTATTCCCACGTACCCATAAAGCAAGGAGAAGAGATGGGAATATATCTTTTTGATATGATCAATGTAATAAATTAAAAAAAAATATCTAAAGTTGATTTTTTAAGAGAAAAAACTACTTATAATCTTTTTGATTATCACTATCCTATTATTCTTTTTAATGTGATATTTAAATAATCAACAAAATAAATTATAAATAACAAATATTCTTTTGATCACTTGACTAAAAGATGATGAACAATATTATTCTTTTAAAATAATATTAGAAGGAATAATATCTAATATTTTTATATTAAGTTATCGAAAATGATATATATATACAACTCTTTTTACATCATACATACAATCTCTATTTACAAGTCTTTAAACATCCATATTTTAAATAAGAGATATTTTTATAAAATGACTTATAAAAGTAACATCACATTATATAATAGAGTAATATTATATACAGTTTTAAGATTTACAAGTCTCGCACACTATCTTTAAAAGATAATGAGATCCACATTAAAAAAGTAACTTTTTTTTTTTGTGGGTCTCATGCATATTTATCTATTTTTTTTCAAAAGAGAGTTCATGAGACTTGCACATCATAAAACTCTAAATATCATTTCTTTATATAATTTATCATTTTTCTATGAGATATTCTATTTACAGTCCTGAGTGGAGGACTGCATGTGCAATCCCATTGACAAATGAGATAAAAAGGAAAAAAGTATCATTTTAAAAAAGATATTATTGTAATTTAAATTTTTTTTAAACATAATTGTATATGCTTGCATCAGTAGTTTCTATTGGAAGATTGTATGTAGACTAGAGACTACATATAGACTAACTCTTTTTCTATATAAATACCTTCTTTGTAAACATAATTGTATATAGAGTTTAAAATAATTGTGGTCATGTATAAAGAGAGAATAAAAGGTCAGTGTTCATTCAAAATCATATTATTGTAATTTAAATTTTTTTTAAACATAACTGTATAAACTTGCATGAACAATCTCTAAATGGAGATTGTAGGTAGATTAACTCATAACTAATAGATATTTTTTTTCTTTTTACTCTCATTCATCAATGAGACTGTATATACAATTCTGCACTCAAGATTGTAAATAGAATATCTCATTAATTATATTAATAACTAGAACAATTAAATTCAAGAGGAAGAGTCCATTCAAGATTTCTATTCCACCACAAACAGACTAGACCAGAAATTCAGTCCATTTATTTAAATACAAACACACATGAGCAACGGTTATTAGCTTGACCGTTCTAGGTACGTATATACAATCACGGCCACCGGCAGGGGACAAAACCGACTTAAAGTGCAGCAAAGGCATCGTCCACCCACTTCTTCTCTTTAGCCGAGGCTTCTTTATCGGCTTTCTTGGAGAACGGCAGCCGGATCAGAGCCAGGAGAGTGGCCTTTAGCTTGTTCATGCGCTTACGTTGACGAATACGCCGCAGAACCACTTCTCTGTTGAGGGTTTGGCCCAATTTACTGGGTTTTATGTAGAGGTGTCTAGTGACTGGGTTTTGGGTTTCTTCAACGCCTGGTTCTTCTTGAATATCTATGGGGATGTTCTCAGCGTTTGAATCGACAGAGGGTTGGGTCTTGGACACCGTGTAAGACATTTTTGAAGGTTTTAGATGGGAAGGGGAAGAGATAACCTAAGACGAAGAGACATCCGTAGGAAGTCTGAACTATGAATTGGGTGTGGGGCGGATTTTATAGAGCGGCAGATTTGGAGATTTTGAAGCTAAAAACAGTCAGAAAATTGGGGCGGGATTAGATAATAGTATTTGAAATGTGCTGCGCATTAGCCGGAAGTCACAGCACACTACAGGTAAATTTTTTTTTTTCACTCAATAAAGAGAGTGCGTGGCAGCTGATATGTACAGTAAATTGATATTTATATTTTCTGATAATATTTAGGTTGTGTTTGGTTGTTAAATCAAATTTAATTTATCTTAAATATATTATTTTTTTAATTTTTTTATAAAAATGTTAAATTTATTTTAACTTATTTTATATATTTTAATTTAAAATATTAAATTTATCTTAACTTAAAAAAATTAAATTCATCGATATGATCTATAAAATACTATTATTCATAATTAAACAAAACTTAACACATCTCAACATTCAAACATAATCTTAGATAACTCATCTCAAATAAATTATTAATGAGATTCACTATTTTTTAATTTTTTATAAAAAAATTAAACTTATCTCATATATTTGATATATTTTAAAGTTAAATCAATTTTAATTTAAAAAAATTAAATTTATTTTAATAAAATACAAAATATTATTATTCATTATTCAATTCAATTCATTTTATCGTCCAAAAATATTCGAGGGGTCGGCTGCATCATATTCGAGGGGTCTTCGGAAAATGGAAGGAATCATCAGAGCAAAAATCCACAGTTTCTGACACTGTCGGCTTTCAAGGTTCAGCTTTAGTCCCTGTTGTAAATAGAATTCTATGGATGAGAAAATGACTGGTAAAAGCTGCGTATATAAAGCACGGATTTAAAAAAGATAGATCTGAATTAAAATTTAAATTCATTTAAATTCATTATTATAATTTTTTTAAATATTAAAATAATAATAATATTAAAAAATAATATTTTAATAATATTTTATTATCTCAACTCAACTCAATTCAATTCAATTCAACATTTAAATGCAATTTATTTCTCATCCTATAAAATACACTTTATATATTTTTTAAATTTATTATTTATTTATTATTTATTTTTATTAAACTAATTGAGTTATTCTATTAATGGTCTATACATCACATACTTGTTATAAGAAAAATGAAAAAAAATGAAAAAAGATATAATATGTGGTGTGTGAATATGATAAGTAAAATTATTCATTTTAAAAAGTGTAAAACAATTTATTAATTTTTAGTGTAATTTACTCTTTTATAAAAAAAATTTTTAGTGAGATTTATCTATTTAAAATTTATAGATAACATTATTTTTTATAGATCTACGTAAGATTGAGACTGACTTCATTTTTTCTTTATTTGAATAATTCTTGCCTTAAATGCTATTATTACAAAGCAGAATAAAATATCTCAAGTACAGTATATTGAGTTGTTTCGCAAGTCTATCCAGTCTGAATAAATAATCTAGCAAGTCTCAAGCATCTCTCATTAGTGGTGAAGTGTACTACATAAAATAAACTAAAATAATACTCCACATATCCACAACCTATATATTTTTTCAAGAGAGAGATTTAGTGCTTTTTGAAATTATTTGAGAACCATCTAGGGAGGGCTATATATAGCACTTCCTGTGCCCATATATAGTTGGCTTTAAAGGCCAGCCTTTAAGCCATGCAATAAATTGGCCGTTTGCTACTTTTATTCTTAAGCATGCAACACATGGCCATTACCGCATGACCATTAGATGCTGTTACCGCATAAGAGAGGCTTGTTCATGTGGGACTCCTCCATCTTCTAGCTATATATAAAGAGAACTACTCGATCGGATAAAAACATTTCGTTAAATTTATGAACTGACGTACTTTGCTGTAATACTTTATATTATAAAATTATTTTTATTATTGAATAGATCTAATGTATTATATAAAAATGAATTAATTTATAAATTTATTTTTATGAAATCTGATTGTGATGGTATGCCACTCATTTGTAAATTATATCCTTATTGGAATGGTATAAAATATTTAGATAAAAAAAATCATAAAGTTTTAGATTTGTATTGGGTGTGTCACTCTATTGGGCTCAAGTGCTCAGGACATAAAAATGAATGTTTCTCTGTATGCTTTTATTCATTTAAAAGAAAAAAGGAAAAGTCTATATGCCTTGTCCCACTAATTCAAAGAACTAGATTCTTATAACCTGAATAAATAAGGATTTGAATGCAAAAAAATTGTAGCTAGGCATATTAATTAGGCATTGGTCACAAAACTATAAGCATGCTTTTCTCTATCTTTTTTGCCTTCACCTTATTTTCTCTTTGTTTTCTTGCTTCGGTGTTGGCAATTTGGCATGACCCAAACTCAGCAGTGATTTTCTTTTGGGCCTTGCCACAATAATGTAGCTCGTTAGTGGTTAGTGTTTGCCTTGGTTTGGTCAGAGTTAACTATTGCTTAATGCAAAATTAAACAAGGACCATATATATATTTCAAGTGGGACCTCAAGGCTCAAAGCGTTGTTTTTGTTTGGGTGGTGTGCACCAATTAACAAGGGCCTGTATGAGGTCCAAATCCCATGGTTTAGTTGGTATTTAGTGTTCTATCTGATGGGTTTCGATTTGGGCATTTTTTAGCCCAAGAGAGATGAAATGAAAGAATGAAAAAAATAAGGAAAGAAATATTTAAATCTCTTAAAGACGTTAATTATTGTTTAAATTTTAAAGTTTAAAGTGTGAGAGAGATAAATATATAACGATATTTTATAACATTAAATGAGTAATGCTAGATACAGTTATGTGTTGTGCAAATGTCACGTGAAAAAAATCATGGAGTCCATTACTAAAAAATTAATTTTTTTATTTGGATCTCATATTTACTAACTCATTTCCTAAGAAATGCACGTCGCTTATACACTTTATGATTGTAAATATCATTTCTTATATTTAATACGTCAGTTTAAATCTCTCGGAGAGTGTTAAATGTTTAATACTACATACAGTCGTGGAATGCGCAAACGCCGTGCAGTCGCTTTGAAAAAGAGTGGGGTCCACTATTAAAAAATTAATTTCTTTTCAGGTGGGTCCCTTATTTATTCACTTTTTTCAAAGCGACTGCACGGTGACTGCACGCTCACGACTGCAAGTATCATTTCTCTAAATGTTTTTTATGGTACGTACTAGCATAATGGCTATCTGTTCAAGTGTTTATGATCATCAATTTCAGCTGCCTCAACGATCATCATCTAGTACTTCACTAATCGAGATTCCCACATTTCAACCATCTTAGTACGTAAATGCTTTGGAACTGAAATCAAGTAGGCCTCAACAATATTATGTCTATACGTTACTATTTTCCCAGCCATCTCTCTTTTTGGTTTGGGAACATGATTAATGGGGCATTTGGAAAGATTGATTTGGAAAGGAAGATTTGGATAATAAGAATAAGAGTCTTTAAGTTCGAATCCCTTATTTGGATCACAAGCATATAAAAAATATTTGGATTTGGATTTGGATATTATCATCATAGCCAACAATCTAGCTTTTCAAAATCTTGGACTTGAAATCATTGTTGATTTGAAATCCAAACCAAATTAAATAAATTATATAAACTTTTTTTTATTTTTATTTTTAATCGAAGCACAACCTAAGAGAATTCAATCCTAAGTTTTTTTATACTTACGGAAACTGCCACCAGTTTTGAAGCCTCTTAGAGCGATGAAACTTGATTTATTTGGCCACAAGTACTAAACAGTAAAATGCATTTTTCTAGCAGGATTCCTTTTTTATGGGTGGGGCTATTCTGCCGCCCTATTTTTACCATAAGAAATGATTTGTATAAGTTTTAAATAGACAAGTTTCTTACAAGTCCTTGTAAAAAAGTAGACACCACCTTAAAAAATGTAAAAAAGATTATTATTTATTAGTGAGACCCATTATTTTACAAAAAACTTGTATGTAGCTTGTTTATTTGGGGCTTGTAACTAGCATTACTCTTTTTAAAAAATAAAAAAATACACTAATATACTTAAAATCACAAAGTCAAAAAAAAAAAAAGGTCAAGCGGTCACTTTGAGTGGTCAAAGTGGGAGGCAAAGTAGTGTTTTTCTTTCTTTATATACTACAAAAAAAAACTTATTTTTGGCAGTTATTTAGTATGAAAATGAATATAATTTTTTATCAAAGAGATTCTATTATTTTCACAAATAATTCATCACAAATAAGCATTTTTCTTATAGAATATATAACTAGTGACTAATGAAGCAGTAATCAGACAGACGAGCTGTTAGTTACACCAATTAATATAACAATGCATCTCTCATGTTATATAATAGATACCATATATATATATATATATATATATATATATATATATGTACGTAGCAATATTAGAGAATAATATTTCTAAAAACAATTCTAAATTAAATCATATATAGCTAGCGTGCACGATTTGGGTCGTTCTATTTTGATACCATATGTTATATCAAATGATAATTAATATTGCCTTAGAAGGAAAAAGGGTCTAAATAATCTTTAAATTCCTTTGACTAGGGCTGTGCATAATGGGCCGTATGCCCGACCCGTCCGAATGAACCGACCTCCTCAACCCGTGAAATACGGGTTCATCGGGTCATTTGTTTGAAATCGGGTTTTAATCCAAACAACCCGTCGAAACCGATTCAGTTCACGAAAACAACGAAAACACTCTCCTCTCCACTACGGAAACCCTAGTCAGTGTCGCCGTCGCCGATCGTAGAGGTCATCGCAGACGGGTGCGTTCTCTCTCTCTCTCTATCTTGTTCTAACTTCGAGCTTTGTTTGGTGCTCTGTGTGTGCGTTCTCTCTCTCAGAGGTCATCGCAGACGGGTGCATTCTCTCTCTCAGTCTTTGGGACATTCTATTACATTTCTCTGCTGCTTTTTGTTCTCTGTTATGCTTCTGTTGATGTGTTCTTTTCCGTGCTGCCATTTGTTATTCTCATTTGATGTTCCTGCGCGCTGCTGAGCTGTTGTGCTTGCTGCTCCTTATTCTAGCAATTATGCAGGATTCTTCAATCTGTTGATGGGTAGATCACAAGTGATAAGCATAATTACTTTTGTTCTAAATAGGGATTAAAATATATCTATCATGGATGGACAAGAAATTCCTCATTGGCATCAATATGCCAATGAAGCAGGATAGAATGAGTCTTTCGGTGGTTTATGACGAAGAGCCTTGAGAGCTTTGGGAGCTTAGTTCAGCTTTAGAAATACCAGACTGGAACTTTGTTGGGACTGGAACTTTGTTAGAAATACCAGAGACCATAAACTAAAAAGGTTGCTTTTAATAATCATATTCGTTTTTGTTGGAACTTGCAAAAATAATATAAATATAAAAACTTTTTTAATTAATCTGCTGCACTTTTGTGTTGCAATACCACACTTTTAATTAATCTGCTACACTTTTTTAATATAAATAGATTTTTATGATCTATTGTATTTTGAATTTTCATTCAGCAGAGAAGTGTGGCAATGCAATACATATATAACATGCTATCTATATATATATATACATGTATGTATATATATATACACACACACAACATGTTTACTGATGGCATAATAACTTGAGAGAGGCTTCTTTGCATTGAACTCACTTTCTATGTCATATGCTGCATAGCAACCTTCCTTCCCTTTAGCACAGAGCACAAAGTAAAGGCCGATGAACATAAGGAACATGCCAGTAAGGCTGCATGAAAATAAACATCCAAATGTTTACAAAGTTTACATGAATATACTTTAGAAGCATCGAGCTATGGAGGGTGATATATAGTTACCAGTAGAGAAAAAGCAATCAAGTCTCTGATATTCACAAGTGGCCAACCAATATGAATTCTGCTTGTTGGTCTTGTGATATTATATAAACTAATTTATTTTAATTGGTTTCTCCAATGCCTGTGGATTGGTATTTATCCGTCACTCTCCAATGTAATGTTTCTGGCTCATCTTCTTACTTCTGAGCTGCTTATTATCCTCTGTTCCTTCTGAATGATAAATAAGCTTTGTCCATTGATTCAACAGATTGATGAGAGGATGTAGATAGATGCATGTCATTACTAAATGTCTTGTTAACATAGACATAGCCGCACTCTGTGGGAGGCTTGCAGCAACCAGACTATAATATCACAAGACCAACCAGTGTATATTTGTTAAGACATATATAGTGCGGCTATTACAAATCATTTCTGTACTTATCTAACATGATCACTCGTTACCAAATTTGCCAAATTTGATAAATATCCTCAGCTTGTTTTACATTTAATGCTGAAAACAGATTTGCAATTGATATGTGTGTGTGTGTGTAAGTGTTAAATGTTAAAATAATCTCTGGAATTTGTCATTTGCATCTTGTCTTTTTCTTTTGATAGTGGTTTCTCTTTCTTTTGAGTTTCTTTAAATCATAAAAATAGAGTAATTTTTAGTTCATATCCTAATATTTTGATTTTTATATGTTATATTATATGTCAGCTCATATATGGATTGCTTCGAAAGTGACACTCCTTTGGAAAACCGATCACAAATGGCTTCAAATATTAACTTGTCTAGTGACACAAGTCTCCCAGTCCCTCATCGTAAAAGAAGGGCAAATAAGGACCCCTCAGCAGTGTGGGATCATTTCACTAAAATAGATGGATGTCCTTTAAATGACCCAAAAGCGAAGTGTAATTATTGTCACAAGATTTACTCTTGTCATCCCAAAAGACATGGTACATCAAGTATGCTACAGCATCTTGGTACTTGTAAGCAACATCCTCATAGAATTAGACTTACGGATCAACAGACTATGAGTCGTGAGGGGGCTCTTGAGGGAATTGGAGATAGTGATGTCAATAACTCGACAAATGCACATAAGTTTGATTCAGAAATTGTACGAATGGCAATTGCTGAAATGATAATTTGTGATGAGCTTCCATTTAGGATAGTAGAAGCCCAGGGATTTAGGAAAGTATGTAGATCACTTGAACCGAGGTTCCAAGTGCCATCTCGAACTACTGCGGCGAGAGACTGTATTAAACTATTCAAAATGGAGAAGGAGAAGTTAAGAAAAATATTTAAGACGGTTGGGCGGGTTAGTTTAACCACTGACACATGGATTTCGATTCAAAACTTAAATTATATGTGTCTTACTGCACATTTTATCGACTGTGAATGGAAACTATACAAAAGAATTCTAAACTTTTGCATGATCCCTAATCACAAAGGAGAAACTATTGGAAAGTATGTAGATTCATGTCTACAAGATTGGGGTATTGACAAGATCTTTACTGTTATAGTTGACAATGCTTCCTCAAACGATGTTGCCATTGAGTATTTGAGGAAGTTCGTAGGAGGTCATTTGTTGGAAGGGAAGTATATTCACATTAGGTGTTGTGCCCATATTATGAACCTCATTGTGAATAATGGGCTCAAAGATTGTGATGATTCAATTACAAGAGTGCGTAATGCGGTTAGATATGTTAGATCATCTCCCGCAAGAATGGATAAATTCAAAAAGTGTATAGAGAAGGAGAAAATTGGTTGTACGAAATTGGTATGCCTTGATGTTTCTACAAGATGGAATTCGACTTATCTAATGCTAGAAGTTGCAGAAGCATTTAAAAAACCATTTCTGCGATTGGAGAAGGATGATGATTCTTTTTTTCGTTATTGTTGTAATGTGAACTTGAGCCCTTCAAACTCTAGTGATTGGGAGAGAGTTAGAGTATTGATAAAGTTTTTGAAGATTTTTTATGATGCTACTGTGAGACTTTCTGGCTCTTTGTATGTCACATCTAATGTATATTTCCAAGAGCTTTGTGGCATCCAATCACATTTGTCAAAAATGTGTTAAAGTAATGATGCAGTGTTGAAATGTATGGCGGCGAATATGAAGATTAAGTATGATAAATATTGGGGATCAATCGAGAAGACTAACTTGATGATATTTATTGCTGTTGTTCTTGATCCAAGATGCAAATTTATTCTTTTGTATTTTTGGTTCAAAAAAATATATGGTGGTAATTTAGTCGAAGAAATGATGACAAAAATGAAACAATTGATGATTGATATTTATGGAGAATATAGTGTTGTGTATGGGAGTTCAAGTGGAGTTTTCTATTCTGAGCCTCCTTCCTCAGTTGATCCTAGTATGATTGATTCTGATTCTCAACAGAGTTTTTGGGTTGAGTATGAGCAAGAAATAATTGAATCTAATTTGATGAACAAATCAGAGATCGATCAGTACTTGGAACATGGTTGTGAGACATGAGCTCCAAATTTTGATATTTTAGATTGGTGGAAGATCAATGAAGTAAAATATCCTATTTTGGCAAGAGTTGCACGGGATGTGATGGCCATTCCCGTTTCTACTGTTTCTTCTGAATCAGCCTTCAGTACAAGGGGTCGGGTGCTTGACCCATTTCGTAGTTCACTATCTCCAAGAACAGTCGAGGCACTCGTTTGTACACAAAATTGGTTGAGGGATTCAATACCCATTGATCTTCGTGCCTCCTTGGATAATATTGAAAGCTTTGAGGCGGAATTGGGTAATAAACTTATTTCTTATTTACATATTTATTAAACTTTTTCATTATGTTTATTTTTATATCATTTAATAATTATCATGTGTTTTTTTAGAGTTTGATCCAAAATCAAGTTTTACTTACGTTGATGAGGAGTAACTCAAGGCTTATGGTTTGCATGATGGTATGTTTTTCATTTTCACTCTTTTGTTAGATAAACTAAACCACTTTGTGTTGACTTGGATTATTTGATGTGTTATTATTGATTTGGTGTTAGACTTTTTCATAATGACAGATATAGAGGGAGAGATGGGAAGCTGCTGTTATTTGATTGTTGGATGCTCTTCAATCTTTTATCCGTTAATGTTCATATTTTTGTAATTTAGATAGTTTTTGTAATAGATGGCTTATGTACATTTTTTTTATTAGTTCTAATTTAGATAGTTTTTGTAATAGATGGCTCCCTCTTTTTATTAGTTCTAGTTCTTTTGGTTTATTTTTTGGAAGAATTAATATTCTTCTTCTTTTGGTTTTTTTTTTTTTCATTGGTTTATGTCAATATTTTTTTGAGATCTTAGTGAACCAGTTTTGCATACTATATTCATTTCATTAAGCCTTAACTTAACACAGGAACTAAAAAAAAACCGGCGACCCGACCCGACCCGGTACTGTACGGGTCGGGTCGGACCGGGTTGGCATGCAAACAGTACCGGGTCGGGTCAGATCGGGCCCAAACCCGGTTGGAATGCATCGGGTTGCAGCCCTACCTTTGACACAAGACAAGAGAAACAATATTTACAGTCGTGGAGGGCGTAAGCGCTGCCCAATCTCTTTGAGAAAAGTGAGTAAATACGAAATCTACTTAAAAAAAAATTAACTTTTAATAATAGACCATATTTTTTTTTAAAGTAACTATATAATACTTATACACTCTATGACTATATATAATATTACTCAAACGTCATAATCATCAATATCATGGTACAAAAACTAATCGCTAATGATAATTAATTTTTAATTATATTTACCGGCCTATAGTACTTTAATCATTAGATTGATCATTTCAAGCCTCTGCGTAATTGCTCTGCATGCATGTCAATGTTTTGTGAGTTGCGATATTTGAATTAATTCTCTTATCATTGTAGATTCATTTGAACGTGGTATTGATCTTTTTATTTATGGAAAATACTTTAGCTACAAAATGATTACACAAAAATAAATATACAAATTAATGTGGTATGATGTAGTACATCAGATTATAAAATTATTTTTATTATAAAGTAGATCTAATGGACTCCATGAAATCACATAAGTTTGTGAGTTTATTTTATGTAATTTTTTTGTGTCTATAGCAGTTTACTTTATATATATAGCTAGGTGTCCTCATGACTATATCAGCACTCCAGGCCATGATCATATATAATTGCTCATTCTTGTGATCAGAATAGCTATGCAAAGTGTGCTTTTTTTTTTTGGTCTAAAGGAGGGCGGCACCTCCGGCACTTTATTAAAAAATTCTCATTTATGGCGGAGGGAAACCTTGGTTACAAAACAAACCAACTCCCTAACTAATCCTCTAACAAACCCTTCCCCAAACATAAAAACTAAGCACTCATCCTCTACATCTAACACACGTCATGCCCATTTTATCCAATCTATGCAACCCTCTAATCACTCGAGGAAAGTGTAAACAATCAATAAATATGTTGTTCTTGCCCATTGTGCCACATTTCGCCAATGCATCCACTACTTGATTCCCTTCTCTAAATACATGAGAAACAGAGAAATCAAAATCTGCCAAAAGCATCAAAAGCTCATCCCAATAATCCCAAAGATACCACACTGTACAAATTCAAGATCGTATCCACGAAACTACCAATAAAGAATCACACTCTATGTCTACACACCTTAACCCCCATTGTCGGCAAATTTTTATTCCTTCAATAACAGCTCGAAGCTCCGCTTCGTTATTAGAACAAGAATCAAAGAATTTTGAAAAACCAAAAACCAAATTACCTCCATAATCCCGAAGCAACCCACCCCCACTTGCAAGACCTGGATTCCCAACACTGCTGCCATCAAGATTTAATTTCAAACGTCCAAATATTGGTTTAACCCATCGCAAGACTTTCACCTGAACTTTAGACTTCTCAACTATCGGCACATTTAATCTCCTCAGAATGTATTCATCCATGCTTGACAGGCGCTGCACCTTGACTATCCGAGATGCCAATATCTGTACCCAGTATTTTATAGAGCACCACACTTCCCGTACAGACTCAGCCCTATCTTCCATTCTCGCCATACACCTTCTACTCCAAAGGAGCCACACTAACACGCTAGGAAGTAATCCCAGCAACATACCCAGTTGAGACTGTCGTGTTGCACGATTAAACCAAACTTGTACTCTTTGCTGCCAACCCTACTGTGGAACAAAAGGAACCCCAAACTCAACCGATGCCATCTTCCAGACTTCCACGGCAAAATCCCCTTTGGCAAGGACATGCTCCAAAGTCTCTACCTGCGACAACAATTACAACCAGAAGCTAAAGCAATCCCAAGGCCTCGGACCTGTGAGTCTACACTTAGACAGCCAAAAATAGCCTTCCACATGCACAAAGATATCTTTTTTGGTAGGAACTTATGCCACACTCATCTCACCCACTCAAACTTTGGCATCTTAACTCTAATTAGCTCCCACGCTAACTTGGTGGAGAAACAACCACTCTTCTCATTCAACCACATAAAAATATCTTTTTTATTTTTCAATGGACCTATCGCCTCCATGAACTCTATAGCCTTCTGACTTCCTAGTAACTCCTGAAGCCGCTGCACATCCCAGCAATTCTCTACAACTAAGTTGTAACGCCCCGGTCTCGCAGAAATCGAAAAGTTACTCCTTATAACTTAAAACTCACAATTCATCAATGTATTTATAGACTCCAAAATATAAAGTCATCAGAATACTACAAAATCTCTTAATAAAATCCGCCACTTCTAAGAAATCTTCTATGAGTAAACCACTATGCTTAAATAATCATCTCACCGATGCTCTATAATCCTGATCCTTAGCTGGACTATTCAAAATCATCTGAAAAATATATGGAGATAAGGAGTGCGTTATCAACAACTCAGTAAGCAGATGACATATACTACTGTGTAAACATGAGCATTTTCACAGAGTTCAGAATGCAGAAACAAAATATTTCAGTATCAATATGCAAATCTCAAAAAATACATATTATCAGAAAATCAGAGCGACTTTTCAAACATTTCATATTCAGAAACCAACTTTTCATATTCAAAGACTCATTTAGCACAACATGACTGAACATCTTCATCTTATCATAACTTATCAGAACATCATATCAGAACAGAGACCATGTTTAACCCCTGTGGTAGGGTTGTGCATCCTGCGGAAAGTTAAGTAAAACATAAATCACCAAGAATATAAAAACGATTGCACTCAGAACAGAAATCCACTATTATATCCCGTAGTAGGGCCAGAGGTCACTATTATCTCCCATGACAGGGCCAGAGGTCACTATTATATTCCGTGACAGGGCCAGAGGTCACTTTTCTATCCCGTGACAGGGCCAGAGGTCACTATTATATCCAGTGACAGGGCCAGAGGTCACTATTATATCCTGTGACAGGGTCACATATCAGAGAAAAACAGAATCAGAATCACCATATCAGAACCAGAATCAGAGTCAGAACAGAATCAGAAAGTCATGCCAAAGGTTTTTCAGGTACCACATAATATTAAAGTAGAGTACTGAAATTCGAATCATTTCACATTTTCCAAAACAGATTCAGAATAACTTCACTTCACATGCAAAAATTATCAATTTTCATATTCTCTCATATTTTTCAGAGTTCAATAACAAAATGTAAAAAATAAGCTTATGTCTATACCAGTCATGACAGAAAATACTTTCTTCTTAAACAGAATCTCATAAATAATGCATAACAAATAACTGAGCTAGTTCAAATTTCTTTTCATAACCAAATATGTATATTTTTAAAAGAAAGTCAACCTCAGCTCATTTTATTTTAATGCAAAGTCTAGCATAGGAACCCCGCTTACTTGGATTTCTTAGCTTTTTTCGAAATTTTCCTCAAAATGTCGAACAACAATTAATCGTCACCTATAAAATAATCACATAATTCTCGTAAATTTCCAATTAATCACACATTTCGATATTTAATCCTAAGTTTCTAAAATAACCTATTTTAATCATTCAATACCTAAAAATCCTCATAACCTTAAAATACCATCATTTTCTAAGACCATTAATATCTACTTAATCGAATTCGTACTGAAGAAGAAAATTTATCTAATAAGTATTATGATAATTATAGAACTCAATAAAAAATTAATATTCAAAATATCTAAAATACCAACAATATTTTATAAATAAAAAGAATACATTGGTTACTAAAATTTTCATAAAGTAAGTCATGAAAAATTCATCTCTTAAGAAAAATAGGTTTACTTCCTTTAACTAACAATGTTATCAAAATACAATATAATATTTATTGAAACTTAAAGCAAAATCCCATTTAAATATAAACCCAAAAAAAAACTTCTCACCCAAAAACATTAGGTTATAACTAGTAAGTACCCCAAGTTAAAACTTTACTTATATATATACGTACATATTTATACATATATATATATATATATATATATAAACACCTTATGAAGAAAACTAATGATGAACATACACATGAATATTAGAAAATGCAGAGGCAGCAGGGACTCATTGAGAAGGTAACGTGCGACGGTGCAGTGTGAGATGGGAGGTGGGGAAGTCAGTGAAGCACTGAGAGAGAGAGCAATACGGTGATTGAAACGGATAGTGAGGGAGAGACGGAGAACGAGGGAACGGAAACTCACCGCGAAGGAGGAGCTGAGTAAGGTGTTGAGATGAAGATGGCTGTCCCGGTAGCATCGAACGTGTGGGAAGGAGTTGTGCAAAGAGCTGGGAGATGGACAGTGGCAACGTCGACGGCTGGGTAGAAAAGATGAACTCACGGTGGCTAAAACAAAGTGCTCTGTTTTTAAGAGATAAAATAGAGGATTTTGACTTGGTGTAAGAGGTGGGTTGCTGCTTCCCGTGGCTGTGGCACACGGTTCTGGTGGTTGGTCTTGGCGGATGCTTACGTGGGGTGGATGAATTGGATGACAACTATGTGGAGGTGCTGGGGGCGGCATGGCAATGCACGGTGTGGGCTTCGTGTAAGCACGGGTTGCGTCGATCTCGTATGGGGGGTAGCGTGAATTCTGGTCGGTGCATGGTGGAGATGGGTTGGTTGATCATAGGCTTACGAGGGGGTGCACTGGTGGCGGCAGTATGGACGACGGAGGGCGGGCTTACATGGGGTGACTTTCGGTATGGGAGTGCATGAAATCGAAGGGATGGAGGCTGGGGCTTGGGATTCTAAGGTGGTACGGTGGCAAGTGTTTGGGTAGTTTCTAATAGCATGGGATAATATGTGTGTTTATATATATGTGAGGTGAAACCCTAGAGATAAGAGGGAGACGTGCTTGTGGAGAGAGCTGAAAATAGTGGATAAAAAACACTAGAGATATGCAAGATCATGCATTGCCGTGGACGATAGGGAAAACTTAGGGGGTGAAAAATAGACTGAAAAATAAAACGTGCGGGGAAGTTAATGTGTAAAATAAATAAGATAAAATAAATAAATAAAAATAAGTTAACGTGCGGGGAAGCAATGTCCTTGCCGAAAACATTTATTACAATAAAAGCATATCTTCTCATATACAACATCTTGCCAAATATGCTTATTCAATCCAATCACCATTGGAAAACCATGAACAAGTTCATCTTGCAAATCCACTTCCACGCACAATCTGGCCCCCGTGGTTCGCGTTCGATACAAAGTTGCAATATTCGTGCCAAGAAATTTCCCAAATCGAGAGGCAAAACTCTACATGCAGTCCAACCGATACAAGTGTAACGACAGTCCTGGAAAAAATATCCATTGAGGAGCAAAAGATAGCTCCTTCTTCACATCAAAATCCACAGACCAACGAAACAACCTAAAATTACATCCAGCGATACTTCTTCCCTCGCGCCGCCCACGCATGAAAATAGTCTTTCTCATTTGCCAAGTGCAAAAGAACATGATAATCATCCATAAAGCTAATCATCAGAACCTCACTAAAACCCTAAGATTTTATGATTTGTAACCGCAACACATCAATTGAAGGTCTCGCCGAAAAAATTTCAAAACCCGCGCAAACTTCAGATCTTCCGCAGCCCGATCCATTTCAACATCTGAGAAGACAAAACCCAACTCACCGTTAACCAGTTCTGGTTTCCTCAGAGGCAACCTAAATTTAGTCGTCGGGAGTGGCCTTTGGAATGCCTGCATAAACGACTGCTTGTCACTCCCACCGCCACCACTACCCTGCTCATCTCCAGAACCCCTAGCCCCATCCTTCTGACAACCCTCCCCAACCCTGCCAACAACAGGAGCTGCTGGAGGGAAAATAGAGGAGGCCATAGGCCAATGCTTTGCCCATTTCCGCAATCTCTCTAACCCTAGCAGAGTAAAATAAATCACTTGCCACGTCGGCAAAATAAATCCCCCAAGAAGGGCTATTTTTGGTCACGCAAAGTGCGCTTGTTTATCCAAAAAGAGGTGGCAGAAGTACGTAGCTGGGTAGAGTATTGTTGATCTGTTAGATACATGCAGCGATTTCTATGCATACATATATGCATGTTATATAATGGCTGGGTCAGTTTCTGATTGATGGATGCTTTGTTTGGTTGGCAAGAAAATAAATTTATAAAGGCCATCCTCTAATTTTACTGTTTCTAGGTTATTTTTTTGAAATGATCATGGTCATCCCCATAGTTAGCTACAAGTAAAGTAATGAGCATGAAGTCATTCAGTAAAGGTCCTAATCATATGTCCAAGTGTCCTAAGCTAGTTGATTCTGAAAGAAATTAAACAACAACACGTACCAATTACCAGCAATCATTCCCCCATTTTTGTTCGTTATTTGATTCTGCAGAACGTGCATCCTACTTTCTTTTCATTGAAATCCAAAGTAGCTCCGGCGCAAATATATATAATTACGACCAAGATCGATGATCTTCAAGCTGTCATGCATCGTGTAATTCACCATTAATTCTAAAACCAACACTCAATTTACTATTCTCACTACAACAAATACTGAAGTTTCTCCCTCATGGCAAAAAACTATTTTTTTCATGGGAAATAGCTTTTACACACCAAATATGTCTGTGGGAGTCTCATGGCGTATACTTCGCCGCAAAAAGTCTTATTATCCACGATAACTCTAACTCGTGGATAATACCAATGTTTCACCAAAACACGTTCTGTGTGAAAAAACTTATATTTTCGTCTCAAAAGGGAATTCAAGTTCTATGAAGTTCGTGGTAAATGGAGCAAGCCCAACGAGTGCAATCGGTGGATAAAACTATTACCCACCATTACATTTGTGGGAAATAAGGATGTGTTAAATGCATTACCCATGAAGTGTGATGGTGGGAAAAACGTACTTGCCATGAAGGTATGCTGTGGGTTACCACTTTTGCATTAATGATGAAATATTTTTCCCAACCACAACTAACTTGTAGGTAATGTAGAATTTCCATGAGGGAAGTTTGTAGGAAATGCATTTTATATCAAACCAATTTAGTCCATAAATCCCACAATAGCAGTCGTGGTGATTAATTTATTTGCCATGGAGGCCTCCTGTCGCAATATCATTTTGGCAAATATGCATGTATCAACTTTTTGCCACAATTGCTAGCTTGTGGGAAAAAAAACTAGTTTTCTCCACTAACCTGGGACTGTAGACAATAATGTATTCGCCACAACCATAGCCGTGGCAAATAAGTTATTTGCCATGGATGTATCCTGTCGCAATAGCATTTTGGCAAATCAGCATGATATTAGCTTTTTGCCACGATTGCTAGCTCCTAGAAAAAGTGACTTGTTTTCTCCACTAACCTGCTAGGTCTGTAGACAATAATTAAAATTGTCTACATTTTCCCTCAAACTTGGAAATTAAGGAGTGAATATAAAATGACAGCCATTTGTAATGAATCCATTAAGGAGTGAATATGGCAAAATTACTCCAAAATACACTGACAAACATATAAAATGATTGTCACTGTTCATATTATATAAGTTAATTCAACATTTGAAACTATTCATTTGAGGAAATGGAAATACATCAATGTTCACTGTGTGGGAAGGACAAGAAAGGGTCATCTGCTTGATTGTTACAATTATTGTATAGCCCATAAAACAACTATATATAGTACTTTTCTACATGATATATCCATTTGATGAACTTTGCTCTGGATTAAATCTCCCCATATCTCCATTGCACTCATCCGCATGTGAGAACTCATTTTGATTTGACAAGGTGATGAGCACTAGCTGTACCAATGCAGCCTCTATATCGGGATCAGATTCCCGTATGCTGAATGAAAAAGACCTGTCCAACAGATAGCATACATGATGTTATCATCACATCAAACTCTTGCCCCAAGGAAAAAAAGTATTACACTACAAAGAACTAGTTCCTCATGACAATGATTTGAGTAAGAAATCCTCACATATATACCATCTCCCTTAATATACTTGGGCGTTTACAATATTGAACCCACAGACAAACCTTATTAAATCCTCCAGCAAGCTGGCAAATGTATATATACTTGCAGTAATATATAAATTCTAGTACATGCATGAGCTATAAAAATAATAAGTATGCCAATACAAGATTTCCCTAGCTGGAATCTAATATATAATCAATAGCACATTTTGTTTTCACCTCCTTCATTTTTAGTATACAATAACACTGTCTTCCACATTAGATGGCATATGTATAAATATATACATATATATATAAAATCTAATCTCTCTCTCAATATGCTCAATATAGTTGACAAAAATATCAAGAAATGACTCTATATAGTCCAAAAACATAAAGTCTTGATCATACTCAAAATATCATTGTAAAAAGGATTCAAGTATGTTTATCATACAATGGTTCTAGGGATAGCCCATTTCCAACTTGAGGTTTGGTTTTCAACGTCAAATTCTATCCTCAAATCATTGATTCCCACATTTCAAAACAGAGAGGCTGTCTTTAAGATAGATAAAATTCTATGGTCATTATAGAATGACCGATTTGTATTTATGAGTGCTAAACAAGATAGAAAAAAATTCAGAACCATTGTTGTACGAATACCATTTGTTAGGAATTTGTTGACCACATGTTTATCCAATATATGGACAATATACCATATATTGTCACCAACATCAATCCAGTATGAAATATGACATAAAACTACTTCATATGTGAACAATGAATATGCATGACAACTCCAATATATAATTTCCTACAACCACATCCCATTCGAATTGAGGGTACATTATTACATACTACCGGTATTCCATACAGCGAGGCCATCATGAAGGTCACCTCCGTTTTGCTATACACGTGAAAGACCAGAGTTGCTTCTTGCACAATCCTCATTTTAAATATTGAAAGCAAACTGATCTTAAGTTTTGACTTTATAATTTTTTTCCTTTCTTGTTTCAATTGCCAATATATAGCTCGAAAATGTATAAAGATGTAAAATTAACATTCTATATACACCATGTTAAAAAGGGAACCACGCCAAGTATTTTCACGACAAAAACTGACTCTTATCTTCCACCAACATCAGAACCACCTATTAATTCCAACTACTTATTCTTTCAATGCACTAGTCTATACCAAAAATAGGATCTATTTTAAAAAAACATTGATCTATCCCAAGTTCCATATGCTAACATCATGCACTATGATTACGAGTACTAATAAACAAGAATAGATAAATTAAGCATATACCATCAGTACTAGATCTGGAGCTCCTATCCAGTTATATTGTTCACTTCTCTTTGTTCACTGGATCTCATGTTCAGCTATGATGGAACAGCTGTCATATACTAATAGAACTGTACACTACTGGAACCATTCAGACTATGAAACTACCTACATGCATGCAGCAATATCCCTGGATAAAAAACAAAACATGATCAATTTCAATTATTCCCACTCAAGTAAAGAATATACAGAGCTCTACAAACCATAATTATCATTGTTATATGAGAAGATACTCGCTGATATTGCTAGTGAAAACCATTACCTGATGCATTCCATCACTAAACATTTGCCTTAACCTACTTCTATGAAGAAACCAGGTTACGATGTTGGCCCACTTATATAACCACCTCCCACACTTTCTATCAAAACACCCCCAATCTGCCCACAATACACATCTTAACCATTGACATTTAACACATTGTCATTTCCATAGGGGGAACAAAAAACACAAAAATCTCTAACGCTAAAAAAATTTGAACCATATTAGAGATGCCTAAGCATCTCCTGGAGTCTCTTGTTGAGACTCCTTATTTGACTCCAATTGTGAGTTTATCATGTTTAGTTGTTTGTTATGCTCAGAAAACTGTTTGCGCAGATTAGCCATATCACCCAAAAGTGACTAGTTGAGTCTTGTAAATGTCTACAAAAGTCTTGTTTCATACATTCTCCTCGGCCAATCGTTTAAATGCTTTGTTGTTTTGCATAAAAGAGGAGGGCTCAGGAATGACTGAATGGCCCTGCCCTTGTGCATAGCCAGATTTATAGTCTAAGACCTCTTTGAAAACATCAGCATCAACATCCTGAGCCTCTTTAGTTTTTTTCTAATTCAACCTCTTTACCATCAGATTATGAAATTTCATAAAGAAAAATATTATTGCATGCAGGTCAGCCATGCATAGTCGAACTAAATAATTAGAATGAGAAATTGTATCAGCTAACTCACATAATTGTGTTCACTTGTTGCATTGATGAATTTCCCCTTCTGCCTAGACCAATGTGTTTCTTTGTAAAATGCAATCATATTCAGTGCCTTCTCACCCTTTATTTACAATTTATGTTAATTAAGGTTTAAAAGCATTGTCTGGACAGAAAATACAGAACACTCACTTTAAACACTACATATCTTACCCTCTCTTCCATAATCCTGACAAATGATTTCCTACCACCAATATGTTTAACCTTCTGTTTTTTCCTATTATTTGTGTTTCTACGAGACTGCTCCTGAAAGAATTCCAAAGCTTTATTGTCATGCACTTAAACACCAGTGCTCAATGCCTCAACAAAACTAAATATATATTGATGACAACTATAAGAGCAAAAATAAAACAATACTCAGTTTTCCCAACATGTATATAACACTATTCATACTTACCTTGAATGTCCTGTTGGCCCACCTATCACATAGCCACTCCCAAACATGTGCCTCCACTGACTCTCTCCGACCAGCTAGTGCCTCCTCATGCGATGCGTATTTAAGGTAGTGCTTGTATAGTTTATAATGGGATGCATTGTACTTATCGGCGAATGTGTTTACTACAGCCTCCCGATGATTATCTTTTGACCAATCCAAGAAAAAATTACCCTGCAAAGCATTGTACAATTTCACATACACGTATCCACAAAAAAAATCACATGCATAATCATAAATAATAATGACTACGCATATATATTAAACCCCTACTCTAACACGATTGATGAGCTTGTGCTTCTCCTTGTCGTCTACCACACTCCAACTAGCATGCCGCATTTCAACATGTACCCTTATAATCCAGCTCACTCGACTACTAAATATAGTGGCATTTTCGCATGATGGACCTCTATGCCCATCCTTTATATTTAAAGGGATCTTACCAAACTTTCTCAACCTTTCAAATGATGTACCCTTCGCAGGCCCTTGGCCTTGCTTTTTAATGGGTGGAACTGTATTAACGACATTAATAAACTTGTTAAATACATAGAATCATGGCTAAGGATTATAAACAGCAAAACTAGTAAAGATACATGTGGTGAACATGTATCCCCCTCATTGCCGTCATGTTGTACATCGTGATTAGACTCTTCTACGCCCACCTTTGGTACTGCTTCAATTGAGGCATCAATTATGGGATCCTCCTCATCTCTTAGGCTCCTTGTCGGAGGCACCAATTTTGGAACTTCATCAATAGGGGTTGATGCAATAAGTAGACGTCTATGTTGGAGACCCCGACCTCTTTTTACTCTAATCACCATTGTTGTATTTCTTGTAATTACAACACAACAATCAACATGGAATATCTAACATACACAAATATGAATAGTTATCAAGACTATACCAATTTATAGTGTTAGCTTTTTCATAATTACTATCTACTCCTAATTCCCCACCAACATCATTGTGTAAGTTAACATCATTGTGTGAATGTTACTGAAAACATACATGGCTTCCTCAGCTTACAAAACACTTTGCTATAGCACATAAAGTCAGCTTTTCAGAAAAACAACAACATTTTTATAAATGTTTTAGGGCCCTAACACACCTCATATCATCTATTCTGAATAATTGGTAATTCCATTCCATCTTAGCCTACCCATATAGCATAAATCTAGCATACCCACTTATCAAATGCAAATCCTTTAAACACTCTTACTTCAACTTATGCATTAACCCAGAGACGACATTGTATAATCACAATATCATTAACATTCTGGCCTCTTCATCAAAGGAAGTGAATGTAAAAAACATTAAGGAAGTTATCACATTCTATTCTCTTATTAAAAAAATAAAGACTTATCACATTTAAAACATGTGAAAACATAAATATCTGATCTGAATTCCTCTACTTTGACAAAAAAACATTAAGTAAAAATGAGATGTTTGCAACACACCATCGAACAGGTAGGATGCTACTCCCTCGGTTCACATACACTTAGCAACATGGCCCAAGTACATAGAAGGTACTTCTATGTTAACAACGGTAATTTAAGCAAATATTTTCTACTATTTTCTTCTAATTAATCCTTATATTAAAACCCCAATATCAATTTTCATACCTGAATATCTCTCAAAGTTCCTGCCATATATGAAAAATTAGTCTTTAGAGTCAACATTCAAAAATTTAGCAAACTATATGCGTCTAGAAAATTCCCTGATTTTTGCCATTGTTATATCACATAGAAAAACCATGAAGAAAGTGTGTCTTTGCTCCATGAAGGCAAGAGTATGATTGTAGGGTTATAAAAAAATGTACATTTTCTTGTCTTTGTTGGTTAGTTCTTCGGACGAATGGGTGAAAAAGTGTGGTGGAACTTCAGTATTATCAGAAACTGTGGTGTGCGTACATGAAGTTTGGTCTGCAGATTCAGAACCCACTTCTAAATCTCCTTGCTTAATCACTCAGCCTACTGGAACCCAGAGCACCTTGTATGGACTGGCCTTTGGAACCCACGAAATACTGATGTACAGCTTCTATCACTTCAGAGGTCATAGACTAGCGCCAGTTCACCTACTCTCCAGGCTTTAAAATCCCGCCTCTTTCAAATATTACTTTCCCGCGTATGCCTCCGCATGCATCTCATCATATCTCACATTTTCTAACTGCATATGGGGCATCGGAGGTCTTGTTAAGGCCTGGGCCAACCGTGAATTGTATGTTAACATATTATCACAAGAATCCCTTTAATTTGATAAATACTTTAATGAAGACAACTGGCGTTATTTGGTACACATGTTGAGTATATGATAGAAAGCAACAAGCAATTAAAAAATATATTAACGTACATTTCTATAACATGCACCTTCATATAAATTGGTGTTATTTGCCCTACATGTATCTTTGTGTCCAAACCATGGGAAAGTATTGGAAAAATGAATAGAATAAAGTGGGACCCAATTTCATAAAGATTTGGCCAGCCTGTTTTGGACACTGGATTTTAATTCTAATTTGTTAAAATTAAAAGTATTGTCATCGTTAAAACTATGCAACATGTAAAAATCTTTAATGGGGAAGCTTTTTACTCATTCCGTACATTAGCTTTTTAATCGTTTACGATTACAAGAAAAGAAGCTTGTTGATGTCTTAGTGTGTAAATCACTATGCCAAAAACA
Source organism: Juglans regia (assembly GCF_001411555.2). Classification (NCBI taxonomy): domain Eukaryota; kingdom Viridiplantae; phylum Streptophyta; class Magnoliopsida; order Fagales; family Juglandaceae; genus Juglans; species Juglans regia. The sequence goes on along the minus strand of NC_049906.1, from coordinate 11,216,053 downwards.
TTTATAATTTTGTCTCAAAGTAGATTATATAAATAGTCATTTCGTCTGGCAAAAATATTATCGGGGAATGAGATTTGTACCCAAAACATATATGGATTCGAGGGGTTCTTCCAATTTTGATTACCAAAGTTTAGTATTACGTTTTCGATGTTCAGCTTGCATGGGAAATACTCAATATGATTGGATCATTACTGTCTGACTAGATGAAAGTCACTTTGATAGAAACTTCCTGCATGTTGCGGTAGTTCTGAAAAATAGTGCCAAACTATTTGTTATAGTGCAATCAGGAATTAATTTGGCCCATTGTTCCAATTCGTGTAACAGTGCTGAGATTGATCAAATGGATGGCGCCGGATGTGAGATGCGTACAACTCAACATGTGAAGGTGGATCTCCTGGTAATCCTGGGATGCCGGGCTGTGGATCAGGAATTATTCCAAATGCACAGGGAAGAGTCTTGGCAGGATTTTCTCAATTTTATGGCCAAGCAGCGAACACAATTGCGGGATTATTAGACTTTATTGGGTGGGTTACAATTGTGTCATTTGCTTGGAGTGAGATTTTTTGGGGGTGTCTGATTTGAATATCGTCGTTGGTGGCCTCTTATCTGTATTGGTTTATGCCTTCCTTTTAACATATCTCGTTCATGCCCTTTTACGCAATTATGAGTGCAAAATATTCTAAAATATACAATCTGCTCCATGTTATCTTTTCAAGCGTTAATAATACACTCTTCCAAATTTTTATTTGATCTAAGTATGTACATTTTCACAATTATATTTTCCAAATCCGCCTTATATTTGGCTTATGCAAATATGAAAGTTGGTAAATAACTTCCACCATTGTCTTACAACAAACTGTAGGCTGATTCCTAATTATCATAGCCCTCAAACCTTCCATATATCATGTAAAAATTGAAAAAGTTTACCTTACCACCATTGCTTTAATACTTGAACTTCCCATATATAAAACTTTCCATATCAAAAGCCTTATCAATTAATGTGTCTTTGCTTTAATACTATATAAACGGAGAACACCAATTCTATATTCCCATTGAGTGGTTGCAACTCCCTTACTTACAAAAATGTTCAGGTCATCATTATTGCCCAATGCATCAATAAAAATGGCATTACATGACTGACATCAATTCTCACAAAGTACAAATTGTGTATGGAAAGTTTAAACTTTAGTGTCACTCTTTATTTTTCAAGTTAAATATTAAAGTTTGGAATTTATATACGAGGATTCATAAGGTTTGCTAACTATGTTTATATATGGCCATCATTATAGTATTTCCACTCTGTTCATGAGTGACATACTCATTGGCCACCTTTGTTTGCACCTGGAAAGTAAACAGACCTATACTCACAATTCAATATACCATCATCGACATACCCATTGTATTTTAAGTGGTAAGTTTAGACACTTCATGTGTATTTTAAATGCTTCCTCAAACCATGTGCCATACATGTGGTATCTATTCATTTATACTTTGGTTTCATAACTGTGCAGCCATTGGGTCTGAAAAATGGTGGTAAGGATAGTTTGAAATTGACCTTACCACCATGCATTTGCAATGGTGTGGATTTGTAATTCCTGTTAAGCAATTGTTCTCCAGACCAAACAATTGTTTCTATGTACTAGAATGATGAATATTTTTAGGAAATATTATAGTTTTTGAGCTAGATGTGACAACTAATTCTTTAGAGTAAAGCTATATATATTGAGAATTGTCTACATTGGATTCATGTAAGAATTTGATGGGCAACCTAGAAATTCACACCAACCCATATAGAAGAAAAGAAAATTGATGAGTCTGATTCAACCATGTATATTTTAGACCCAAGCACAATATTATAAAAATCACAATTTAAATAGGGACTAAATTTTGTAATGTTGCTAGTGCTTTCAAGTTGTTAATGAGTAAATAAACTACTTGTATAGACTGCTCAATGTGGTCCATTTGTAGATACCTTGCTGCATTTAACTGCCATTCATGACTAGAGTTCAAGCAAACTAAAAGTCAGCTAAAGCTGTGAACAATTGTACACAGCTGTTTTCCCTTGTCAGTATTATAAAGTTGCATCATTAGTCCATTTTTTTGTTGTATCATATTTAGTTTTTCATTCAATACCAGCACTACCATCTGTACCTTACTAAATTCATGACTTGAATTTAGGTGGTCTCATGTGAACTGGATGATAGGTTGTAGTGACTGATATGTATTTGTATAAATCATGTGTATTGGGCTACTCCCCTTTTACTCGTGTGAAAGACATTAATTGTTAAAAGAATGTGATGGTTGGAGTCTTTAATAATTTAATTCAGTAAAGTTCGTTGGGTTTTTGAATTGCACGACATTTGTATATTGGAAACATTATGAATATCAAAAGGAACAGTACTTGTTGAGAACCATTTTTCAACACGTTGCAAGTCAAAGTAAAGAAAGCATATAGACAGTGGCAATATTATATCGAAATAATGCCTTCACACATGCTTTCTTGAAGCGTGGAGATGATCTCCCAATGAGTAAAGTCATGCATTGTCTGCAAATAGATGAAATTTAAACCAAGTCAGTCAGCAATATAAATCCAAAAGTAAATATATACCTTTATGATGGTGAATTAATAGTACAATAACAGAATAATAATTTGCATATGTGTATGAAATCCTCATGAATCTATTTGCATGTATGGTGGAATCCAAAGTCGGGTACAACATTTAATAACTGAAATAGCTATGTAGAAGTGCTTAACATTATATATAAGTAGAGAAACCATTATCATTAAAATAGGATAAGATAAATCATCACGAACAATCTGGATAATAATGAAAATGAGGTTTTCATTCATTACAATTGTTATCCCCCTCATCTATGTTCTCCATCCGAAAAGCTTCGTAAATGTTTTCATCATCAATGAAGGCCTCATCATCACTTTCTTCAACCAATTGCTCTGGTGACAATGTTGATGGATCAACGGGCAAGTGGCCTTCATTTACTTGAGTTAGTGGATTGAGCATGCCTGGATTAGTTTCATTAACAGTACCATAGTTCCTAACATCAGTGTCACTCTCATCTTCTGTTTCCACAATGTTGGATTCATCATCAAGTTCATGCAAGTCCTTAGTCTTGTGCCGAATATTGTAAACATTCCTATTTGTTATCTTGTGTACCGTGTGCCAACTTCCCCCCAAAGTTGGGTCTTTTATGTAAAACACTTGCAATGCTTGACATGCTAGAGCGAAATGCTCAGCTTTATACCACTACCTAGAAGTATTGACACTCGTGAAGTGGTCCCCAATGTGTATCCCCCTTCACTTGTCGCCAATGTCCCTCCAATCACATTTAAACAAAAAACACTTACGCCAACCCATAGAGCGTAATTCTATGATGTCCTACAACACACCGTAGAAGTCAAATGGCAATTCTTCATGGTTGGCATGAACAACAACCCCACTATTTTGGGTGCAGCGATGCCCTTCGAGATCCTTCGTGTGAAACCGAATTCCATTCATTATACAACCAGCATATGATGCGACAAGTTGATC